>NC_142929.1:14836676-14851676 GCF_046866305.1 Octopus bimaculoides | reverse complement strand
GCCCTAATATTAGATGTTTTTATTTTAAACCAGTGGTTCTTAACCATTTTTTACCTTCAGAACCATTTGGTTCCTATTTTACTCAGATGGACCCTCATAACCATTCAATGTTTTCAAAAATGCTATATATAGGCACAGAAGTGGTGCGGTAAGTAGCTTGCTTACCATCCACATGGTTCCAGGTTCAATCCCACTGTGTGACACCTCAGGCAAGTGTCTTCTACTATAGCCTCAGGCTGACCAATGAATATATTTGTGTGTGTGTTTGTCAACCCCACCATCACTTGACGACCGATGTTGGTGTGTTTACATCCCCATAACTTTACGGTTCGGCAAAAGAAACCGATAGAATAAGTACTAGGCTTACAAAGAATAAGTTGATTTGTTTGACTAAAGGCAGTGCTCCACCATGGCCACATCAAATGACTGAAACAAGTAAAAGAATAAAAGAATATTTTTATTGCTAAATATTATTAGGAATTATATTTTTAAAAAATGTTAAAATATTTTGTATATTATAGAAATATAACCAAATTTATTGCTTATGAATTTTAACAACAAAATCTCATGTACCCCCAAGGAGAATGTGGACCCTGGTTGAGAACTCCTGCTTTAAACTAATCACTATATTATACAATGTTGCTCCCCTGTTTTAATCTGCAGTTTTCTGTAACCACCAACTGTATATTGCAAAGTATACTAAGAAAGAAAAAGGAAGGTAAATCATTGAATCACTCCCACAATTTGCAGATGAATGACCTCTTATCAGAGACGAACCTTGGATCACCATATTAAAAACTAGTAATCCTAACACTTATTGACTTAATTCTTAGTTGTTTCCTCTTAATCAGCTAATATTTATTGTGTAATTGTCAGTTTATCTACCCAATAAAACCTATAAAGAAGGTGACATCAACTTGATAACAGATTTCATAATGAATTTTGAGACATGTACAGACCTTTGTTACACAGGTTTTAACAGAAATCAAAATTGTTAGTAGATAATCCAAAATGTTAAATTCCTTAAAGAACTTCTAATTCATTGTATAATTTACTGTTAATGTAGAGTATATCAATAAATGAAACAAATAATCCAGGATGAATATTTAAGAATTATTTTTATACGTCAAACTATTTGTAGATACATAGCTATTTGCATCCAACCATATATCTGTAAACATTGCTTATCTTATTTTCGTTGCAGTGGAACCAAAGCATGTGTGCTTGTATGTATGCAGATATATATGTGTGTGTACACACATGCACACATATATACGGAGTAAATAAGTCACAAGAAATATAATTCACGAAAAAATAATTTGCAAAGATATCATTGACTCTATTATTATCTAGTGTAACAGTTTAAAAATGATAATAACAAAATCAATAATATAGGCAATTCCAGCCCCCGCCCCCAAATCATTAAATAGCTGAAGGATTAAACTTAATCAAAGGACATACTTAGTATGTCTACCTGCTGGAAATAGCAGTCAAAACTCTTATTTAAATTGCCAAAATACACTGATAATAACTACAGAAATGAACTTTCAGACGGTTGATTTCTGTAGTTATTATCAGTGTATTTTGGTGATTTAAATAAGAGTTTTGACTGTTATTTCCAGCAGGTATACATACTCAGTATGTCCTTTGATTAATTTCAATTATATATATATATATATATATATATATATATATATATATATATATGTATATTGAAGGTGACAAGAGCACTTTCATGCACACAACAGAACTCCTGCCTACCAAATTTACTAACAAGGATTTGGTCAGCCTCAGGCTATAGCAGAAGATACTTGTTCAACATGCCATGCAGTGGGACTGAACCTGAAAACTAATGTAGTTGGGAAGCAAGCTTCTTACCCACATGGCCATACCTATATATATGTGTGTGTGTGTGTGTGTGTATGTACATGGTATGTATGTATATACACACATGCACACAACTATGTCAGATTGGGTCAAAAGTCTATTTTCCAATCATTAGGTCTAGTTTAGTTCCATTCTGACATTGCAAATAAGATTCTTTTTTCCATAGCTTCAAGCCTTGTGAAGGAAACTGAATAGATAAACTCTGTCAGGTGGCCTAACTCCAGAATTCAAAGTACCAACATTGTTACTCATTGTATCACTCTGATTCTGCATGGTACATATTTCTGTGGAATACTCAACCGTTTAAACTGTAATTCAATCAGTAAGTAGTTTAGTTGATTGAACATTTGGAATCCTCATTGTCAACACTAACAGAAATCAATTTACTAACAGAAATTTACTAACAGAAATTTACTAACAGAAATTTACTAACAGAAATCAATTTACTTGTATTCCGGTATATGATAATACTGGGTTAGAATTGAAGGCTGCCCTTTTGACTTCTAGCCAAAGGAATTTTTTAACCCAATATTTACCTGCTATAATTTACATGTTTATTAGCTTTGAGATCCACTACTCCAAAAAAGAATTATTTCATATTTTATCAAAGTTTATAAAAATTCTTATGATGTCAACTAGAGCTGCTTATAATTTGTATTTTGATTTACTTTCGTGTGTGCTATGCCTCAGCACACCAGCAAATAGACTTCAATCTATTTGCATATAGGTCACAGACCAGTGATTCACATTGCTTCAAGATGATTCAAATACATGGTATTGATAAACCACGATAATGGTGAAACCAGAATCTGCCATTCTTGGTTATCTGAGGTAAGTTGTCTTGCTTGGTCTGAGACATTCAGTGTTCTTTAATGTAGTGAGCTTTCCTTGAATGTTACCCTACAGCAAATTTGGAATATAAACAAAGCATATACACCATGTATGTGCAACTGATAATGTTTAACCTTACTAGAGCTGCAAGACCCATACTCTATAGCAGAAGTGTCAAGACCGGTCCTTCTGGTGGTGCAAAGGACTTGTGGTTGTGTCACATACAAGTGTCTATGTGGTGCTATGTATAAGCACTTGTGTGGTGTCGTGTAAAAGTGCTCGTGCAGTGCCACATAAAAGCTCTTGTGTAGTGTCACGTAAATGTGCCCGTGTGGTGCCACGTAAAAGCACCCATGTGGCACCGCGTAAAAGTGCTGTGCGGCACCACGTAAAAGCACCTAGCTCACATTCTGTAAAGTGGTTGGCATTTGGAAGGGCATCCAGCCGAAGAAACCATGCTAAATCAGACTGGAGTCTGGTGCAGCTCTCATCACACCATCCAACCCATGCCAGAATGGACAACAGACGATGATGTTTTAAAGTCGTATCCTCTTAATATATTTTCATTTTACCATGCCAAAACATGTTAATAGATTATAACTTTTAACATACAAAGTTACAGTGCAACATTATAATTTCTTTATACCAATGATCTGTATTAAAAAAAGTTGACCGTCTGTTTATTAGATTAAAAATCTTAAAAGTGGTTGAGTGTGAAGGACATGTTACAATGCTTATGTGTAAAAGTATGGCTGTCGTCCATAGCTCACACTTCCATTTAAACTAGTGGTTCTCAACCATTTTTTATCCATAGACTTGATTCCTAATGTATTCTGTTGGACCACCATAGCATTCTTCCAAAATCCCTATTTCATTTGTCACATATTAATTTGTGTAGAGTGAAATATGTAAAACACTAAGGAAAGAAACCAAGCTGTTTTTTTTTTGCAATAAATACATCCAAAGTAACATTTTTTCATAGGCCCTTAAAATACTGCTGTGGATCCCCATTTTACTATTTTGTTTGCATGGACTCTGAAAAGTCTTGCAGGGAGCACCAGGGGTCATACAAACCTCGTTTGAGAACCATTGATTTAAACCAGTGGTTCTCAACCATTTTTTTATCTATGGACCCCTTTAATTACTATTTTTTGCTGGTGGACCCCGTGGCTGTTCGATGTTTAAAAAACTAGTCTTATAGATATTGCTTTAGAAATCCCTGTTTAGTTTTTCACATGTTCACTTGCATAATTTAGCAAGAAAATGTTGAAGTATGATAAATGTTAGAAAAAGAAACCTGGCTGTTTCTTGCAATAAATACATCTAAAGCAAAGTTTTTTCAAGGATCCTTAATATAATACTGTTGATCCCTAAATTACTATTTTGCTTGCATGGACCCCCCAGGAACCATACTGACCCCGTTTGAGAACCACCAATTTAAACCACTCTACTTCTATATGCATTCTACTCTGTTACAGCTACTACACATTACCTAGTAACAGACTTCAGGTATCCAATAATTCTTATCAACTGTTTGTTGCAGTTAGAGATATGTCGACCAATTCGTTCTTCTCCTAGTGACTGATCAATCAAAGAAAAGTAAAAAATAATCTCGACAAACGTAATGCCTGTTGCACTAATAATGATTGAATAAAACTGAATAACAAGAATTGTGATAGGTTAAACTGTTAGGCTGCCAAGGTTATCAGTCAAGGGGTCACCGGTTTATAGCTTATCTCACATATCACTTAACACTGTCATTAATGAAGATATTTAGCTCACAGTTTTACTTGACAGTGTATATGTACTATGCAAAGGTACAGCTTACTTAGGCATACATACAGCTATAAATTGATTTCTTGATATTGTTGCTAGAATTGAGGAGGCTTTGGTATTGTATATCACAAGTCAATCTTGTTCAAGCAGACCTCTGATCAAAATAGTTCTAGCTGTAACCATTCTACTTTTTAAGGGGTATCTAAAATTGCATTATCTAATATATCTATTTCACTCTTTTAAGATGATAGAATGTGATTTTGAGGATTTGGCTGCTATTTCTAGGAGGTACTGTGTCTTCAAAAACATTTCCTTATTAGTTTGAGATTTATGAGTATATCTGCTGTTTCATTACCTCAATGTTGTTGTCAGAGTCTCCCTTGAGTATGAGATGACTGTCATCCCATCTTGGGGAAAATATTTCCCTCAAATGCTTATTGTAAATCATCATCATCATCATCATCATCATCATAATTTAACGTCCGCTTTCCATGCTAGTATGGGTTGGACGATTTGACTGGGGACTGGCGAACCAGATGGCTACACCAGACTCAAGGATAAATTCAGATATTGTACAATGCTTCATATGAATTGGCTGGATCAGTGGAGTGAAGGCCAAAACCTCTTGTAGTATTTACTTGAGCACTTTCAATGTTCTGAGTTCAAAACCTACTGAGATTGACTTCTAGGGTTAATAAGATAAGTACCACTCTAGTACTGAGGTTAATTTTAATGACTATACCCCTGTTCTGATGGTGAGCAGGCAAAACTCTTAGCATGTCAGGCAAAAAATGCTTAGAGGAACTTTGTCTGTCCTTACAGTCTGAGTTCAAATTCCGCTGGGGCTGACTTTACTTTTATCCTTTTGGGGTCAATAAAATAAGTATCAGTTGAGCACTGGGGTCTATGTTATTAACTTTACTCCTGGGTAAGAGTATAAAAAAAACTGCACCCCTCTGCCAAGCCATGTTGAGCCAGTGTAGCAGCATAGGCTCTTCAAAGCAGTATGGTCTCAAGCTCAAATTCATGGTCTGCACATCAGATTATGGTTAGTGGGGAGAACATGCTGAGGTCTTTGTCCCACAGTGGACTGAACATAGACAACCCATTCCAATTCACTCCTTTAAATCTGAAGCTTTGTAGTTATGTTTAAAAATCAATATAGGATTTGATTATACTTTTCTTATAAGGCTGATACCAACCAGTTTGACTGCATATTAAAATAGCTGTCACCAGCAAAGGTGTTTAACCTTTAAAAGATGCCTACTTCATTTACAGGATATTGTATGTTAGAATTTTTCACTCCCCACCCTGCCATTTAATGCATGTTATGAAATGTAAAATTTCTTTTAAATTACTCATTTTCATCCATCAGAACATACTGAAGTAGATCACAAAAACATTCTGCACTTGTTTGGATAGATTATTTAGAACTTTCCATTTACTTATTTTTCAAGTATGTTGCATATAAAGTGTACAATTTTTTGAGAATTACTGAATTTCATCGACGAATATGCCCAAAGAAAAATAAGGTTAATAAAAAAGTGATTAAATGAAGGAGGAATTAAAGATCATTTTCAAAAATATTCATTAAACATTATCTGATTTCTTTAGATATCTTATATCGACACAAGGTTTACAAGCTATGGATACTAGGAAGTTGTAATATTTATATTTTTCCCCCCAAATGTGTGAAGAATGTAACCAAATTTAAATGGATTCCACTAATAATTGAAACCATATCACAGAATTGGCTTGTCGAGAGTTAATATCTACTCTGTAGTGTTCACCTTTACTAAATACAAAACTGTAAGAATTGAAAGCTATTTATATACTTGTGGAAATTGTTTATACATATTTAAAGATAAGTTTTATCTCATGTAACATATTGAATATCTTTTAAAAATTCAACGAAATCTTTCTGCAGCCGAACGGATATTGCTGTTGTTGTTTATCATTAGATCAGTTCTGAGCAAGCAGACCTATGATGAAAGATCTTCCAGCTGTGACTATCCCATCTTTTCAGATATAGTTTATCTCAGACTACATTACTTAATATATTCATTTCTAGAGATTGTAAGTCTGAGAGCTAAGAGGTATTTTGCTGCTATTTCTAGCAGGTTGCATTACTGTGTAGGGACTCCCACATTGATGCCAAACTAATTCATATACATATGGAATTTATCTCATGTTTCCATGTTATTTTGAATTGATGAGAAGCATATGTTTTTGGTGGCAAAGAAACAAAGTTAACATGAATTTAACTGTTTTATCATTATATTTTCTGTTGAATATGTTGCTGTTATTTCAGTTAATTTTGAAAATAATGGAGAATTTAGTAAAATAATAATTTATTGGTTGCACACAGAACAGCCAAAACCCAAACAACAATGTATCTATTCATTCTTAATGAATTCTGGCAGATTCGAACATGAAATAAGTAACATTTGAACACTGGGGTCATTGTAATCAACTAACTCCTTCCCTACCAAATTTCAGGCCTTGTGCCTATAATAGAAAAGATTATCGTTATTATTATTATTATTATTATTAAGGTGGCAAGCTGGCAGAATCGTTAGCACGCTGAATGAAATACTTAGGGGTATTTCAACCATAACTGCGTTTGAGTTCAAATTTCGTTGAGGTCGACTTTACCTTTCATCCTTTCAGGGTTGATAAATAAAGTACCAGTGAAACACTCAGTGGAACACTGGGGTCAATGTAATTGACTAGTCCTCTTCCCCCAAGTTTCAGGCCTTGTGCCTATAGTAGAAAGGATTATTATTATTATTATTATTATTATTATTATTATTCAGTAGTTTTATTTTTATAACGTGCTTTCACTTCACTACCGAGCGCAGCTCTGTGCGCCTTGGGTATGTGCTGTGGTTTGCTGTGGTGCTCTTATGTTTACTGTATTGAAAGTGTTTTGCGTAGAATGTGTGCAGTACCCAGTAGTGCAATTTTCTGTATGTTATATATATTTGTAAGTCCTGGTGTTTTTGTTATGTATTTGTCTGAATATTTTTTTTATTATACCTAAGGCACCTACTATGATAGGAATTGTTTCTGTTTTTAGATTCCACATTCGAGTTATCTCTATTTCCATTATTATTATTATTATTATTATTATTAACGCAGTGAGTTGGCAGAAATGTTAATTTTGGGGTCGATAAATTAAGTACCAGTGAAACACTGGGGTTGATGTAATTGAGTAGTCCCCTCCCCGCAAATTTCAATCCTTGTGCCTTTAGTAGCAAGGATTATTATTGAGTGAGAGAGCAATGCATGCCACCAAAGTGACACTGGGGTATAAATATATGAAGCCCAATATACCCATCATGACTGCCTGTCTGATAAGGGTACACCAGGCATATGCACAACCCTATGTACATGACAGGGTGATCTCATATCAAGATAAACAGTACTTGACCTTGCAGGTGGGGCCCAGTTAGAATTTTCTTAAGGTCAAGTAGCCCATCCTGCTCAAATGGTCCCTGAATAAGGGTTGTTTAAGGATTATGAATGAAACACCCATGTTTCCAAAGGTGAATTATTCAAAAAATCCCTTTCAACACATGACTATGATGCTCCCCTATTACTCAGAGATGTACATATTGTTAGCCACTAAGGGACATGGTCGAGCAACTGACAAGCAAATCTGTGGTATTGAGCAGAATATTTGCTGTAGCCCATCTTTTACACCAAAGCAAAACATTTACATGATAACACTTCAAATCATTATTATTATTCTGTCCTTTTATGTTCTGAATTCCAGTCTCACCATATGAAATAAACTTTTCACCCCTCTTGTGGCAAAGAGATATAGAATAAAAAAAGCAAAACCTTTTTTAAGTCCTGGGAAAGAAATAGTCAATTGTACTCTTCTCTCAAAGGCTTGGCTGTCTAAAGTTTGAAAATATCATCATTAGTGTGGTGAATTGTGGAAGTGGCAGAACAGCTCTTGAGTTGTTTAGTTATCATTTTAAGTTTAGAGTTCAAATCTCGCCAGGGTTGACTTTACTTTCATACTTTCAGTACAATAAAATAATATACCAGTCGGTTAAGGTGGCGAGCTGGCTTAGCCATTAGCATGCCAGGCAAAATGCTCAGCAGTATTTTGTCTACCATTACGTTCTGAGTTCGAATTCCACCGAGGTTGACTTCGCCTTTCATCCTTTCGGGGTTGATAAATTAAGTACCAGTTGCGTACTGGGGTCAATCTAATTGCCTGGCCCCCTCCACAAAAATTTCGGGCCTTGTGCCTAGAGTAGAAAAGAATATACCAATCAGTTATTGTTATCAGTTAACTATTCTCACCACCACCATCCCCTCATCCCAGTCAGTGAACATATTTCTGTGTAAGAAGCCATTCTTGTTATTTTATTAGTTTTTTTATTAGTTTAACCCTTTGACTTTCGGATTACTTTGTCAAAATGTAATGTTTGTTTATTCATTGCTTTGAAATTAATCATTCACTACTTTGTAGCTGTGAGGCTTCAATGATGTGGTTGTGTATCTTTTGAAATACATTGTAGGGTAGGTATGAGAGGCTGGATCTGGCCAGCCTTAACATAAAACAGGTAGAATATTTGAGTCACATATGGCCAGTTTAAATGCGAAAATGTTAAGTTGACTGATGTATAATTTGAAATACAGGACAATCAATCCTTATTAAAATGGAGCTTGTGTATGTATATCTGTTTATGTAACCAAAACACTGACAGTCCTACCTGTTGCATCCTCCCTAAGCAACCATACATCACACTGCTTCGTGTACGAACTGCCCTTCTGAAAGAATGAACTAGAAAGTTAAGAAAGGGAGAGGGATAGATAGATAGATAGATAGAGAGAGAGAGAGAGAGAGAGAGAGAGAGAGAGAGTGTGTGTTGTTTTTAGGCACATGAGAGTATCATCTGGTCTGCCTGCCTGCATTACAACTCTCTAATAATACTTTCCTCTATGTATGGTGATGTTATTATATATGAGCTCCTTTTTCTAAACATTGAATGTTTAAAAGAAGGAGCTTCTCCATAGTTTCTTGATTGGCTGAAAATAGCAGCCAAATATCCTTCAAATCACGTCCTGCTATTTTAAATGAAGTATATACTTGACATTCTAGTTCCTAATATACCATGAAGACAACAGGACGGTCATGATTGTAACACTCTTTGTCATAAGTCTGATCAGAGCTGATCTGGGACTTAACAAAAGTTCCCTTTGAGCCAATAAGAGAAAGCCCCTGCATAGTCAGTTGATCTGCAGAAATAACAGCCAAATTTCCTTCATATCATTTTCTAATGTTTTAAACTGGGTAAGAATACATTAGACAATATAACCATATCTATTATATATATATATATATATATATATATATATATATATATATATATATATGTATATATATATGTATGTATTATATATCTAAAATGTATGTATCATATAAACTTGAAGAAAGTACTGTCTTTGGAGAAATATCCAACCCAAATGTATGATTATTAGCTATTTGCTTGCCTTTTACTTATCAGTGATAGTCAACAATGAGTGGTTGGCCTATATATTGGAATATATACATACATGCACATATACATACATGTATGTGTACATACATGTATGTGTACATACATATGTACAACCAACTAACTCGCACATTACAAATACTATCTGTAAGTGGAACAGTAAAAATGTGCAAGACTTTTCTAAAGTTTTATAATGTCACATTGTTTGTGTTATGTACATTCCAACAATGGAGCTTTGTATCTCTGTTAGAAACCAACTCCTTCCTCAGGGGGAAGGTTTGAAATAATTAAAAACAGGAGAGAACGCATACATATTGACTTCACTATGATCACTACATACATATATATAAAGATAAATGTACACACATACACATACACACACACACACATGCACACATTGACTGCAGAGAAGTCAAAATTATGAATGCACTTGCATATACTACGATATAGAAATAAATTATCATTAATTCAAATACTATAAGTTTTCAGAATATAATGATCACTGTCATTTTCTGAAAGGAAAAAAAAAAGCAAAAAGAAAAAATATGAAAAAAGAAAATAAGAAAGCCATATGGTATTTTGAACTATTTTCATATAGTTAAAAATATCATAGTTATGAAGCTGTTATGCCCTGAGCTGTTAATAGCAAAAATACAATAAATGGGTTCCACAAGGATATTTAGCGCATTGCTGTAAATAACATGAGCACTGAATAACTAATCACTGAATGTTTTGTTTGACTGCAACTGCTCAAACAAACCCACTAGTGAATGACAAAAATGTAGTCAATTAGCATAGTTATATAGAGAAAAGGTACAGTTGTATTTCTGTTTTCTAACTACAGTGTTTCTCAACCAATTTTTGACTATGGACCCCCTTTGATTGCTTTTTTACTCTACGGGACCCCCATAGCCATTCAATGTTTAAAAAATCCTATTATGATTTTGTAATTAACCCTTTTGATACCAACCTGGCTGAAACCGGCTCTGGCTCTGAGTATAAATGTCTAGTTTTCAAAAGTTTTGAATTAAAATCTTCCACTAAATCTTAGTCACAATTTATGCTCCTAACACTAGCTTAATGATAACTAAGTTATTTTACTAAATTCTTTGTTATATTTAAAGTAATTGAAAGAAACACAGAGCATCTTAACAGAAATATGGTAATAAAAGGGTTAACAAATGATTAATTTAACCCATTTGATACAAACCCACCTGAAACTACCTCTGGCTCTGAGTACAAATGTCTTGTTTTCAAAAGTTCTGAATTAAAATCTTCTGCCAAACCTTAGTCACAATTTATGTTCCTAACACTAGCTGAATGATAACTAAGTTATTTTACTAAATTCTTTGTTATATTTAAAATTTATTGAAAGAAACACAGAGCATCTCAAAATAGATACAGTAATGAAAAGGTTAAATAGTATTAAGAATTGTATAACAGAAATTGTTAGCATATTTTGTGTATCGAAGAAGTATAAACAATTTATTGCACATGAATTTTAACAAAATCTTATATGAACCGCCAAAGATCACATAGACCCCGGTTGAGTACCACAGGTTTAACACTATTATTGTTGAGTTCAGAGAAGAGTTCTGTTATTTCTTATTTTCAATTTAGGGTGGCTTTCATAAACAATGGACATATCCAAAGATATGTGTTTTAAAAGAATTTTTTTGAAATTAGTATTCATTAACTGTCTGTTACTAGAATCAGGAATCCAAAGTGGCAAGCAGTCAAAATTGTTAGCACTCTGGACAAAACGCTTAGTGGCATTTCTTTCAGCTTTACATATCTGAGTTCAAATCTCACTGAGGTCAGTGTTGCTTTTCATCCTCTCAGGATTTATAAAATAAAGTACCAGTCAAGTACTAGAGTCAATGGAATCCACTAACCCAACTCCTGCAGAATTTCAGGCCTTGTGCCTATGCTAGGAACAATTATCATTATCATTAGTAGTAGTAGTAGTATTCTTATACTACGATGCATGGCCTAGAAGTTGAGATGTTGCACTCATGATTGCAAGAGTGTGGTTTCAGTTCCTAGACTGGGTGGTGTGTTGTGTTCCTGAGCAAAACACTTCATCTCCCGTTGCTCTGAGATCACTTTGACACCTAAGGCATGGTACACCGTACACCTGTTCAGGTACACAGTGTACCATGATTTGATCACTATGAACAAACATCTGATTTGATCACCATAAACAAATCATTTGTGCAGGTTGTTCGGTAAAAGCGGAAAACTGATATGTCATCTTCAACGGGAGAGTCCATTATATTATAAAGGGGGCAAGCTGGCAGAATCATTAGCATATCAGACAAAATGTTGAAGGCATCTCTTTCAGCTTTACATTCTGAGTTCAAATGCCACTGAAGTTGACTTTGCCTTTCATCCTTTTGGGGTCATACAATAAGTTCCAGTTGAGCACTGGGGTCAATGTAAGCAACTTACCCCCGTCCCCTAATATTGCTGGCCATGTGCTAAAATTTGAAACCATTAGTAAAGTGAATCCACACTGACCTATTTGTTAACACTATCAGAATTATTTTGTGTTAACTGAATCACAAAAATCGAATGATTGAACAAAAGAATGGCAGCTGTGTGTAATGGAAGGAGTTTCCTTTGATGCAACAAATAAAAAAAACATTTTCTCCCATATTTCTACAAAACATCAAAGGAAAAAAAGAAATTAATAAAAATTGTTCAGGTGTATTTTTTTTGTTTTCATTTTACCGTTCTTATAAAATGCTGCCAATTCGCATCAGTTCACACAGATAGCTGTGCTCTTCACCAGTGAATGAGCCAAGTGATATATTGTAAAAAGCATCCATGCCGGCATCACGTATGAAACACTGGTGTTGGTGCCATGTAAAAAGCATCCAATACACTATGTAAAGTGGTTGGCATTAGGAAGGGCATCCAGCTGTAGATCCATGCCAAAACAGATGATTAGAGCCTGGTGGGGACCTTCAGCTTGCCAACTGCTGTCAAACTCTCCAACCCATGCCAGCATGGAAAACAAACATTAAGTAATGAGATATTGCAAAATGGTTGGATGGCTTATGTGTCAGGCTATCTGATGGAAAATTATGAATTCCAAATCTACAGAAGACATTTCTATTGTGTATCCAGGAAGAGCACACTGTTCTACATTGTCTTTTTTCACCTAGCTGTTGAGAATCTGTTAGCTGTGACAAGCAGGGTACCTTATTTCTCATCCAGTTGCTGGAACTAAGCTTTGTCTCTGAAGAGCCCTTTTGCTGCTTAGGAAATACTTGCTTCTCTGTTGTTACAAAAGTGTTTCATGATAGTTTGTTATAGATAGTTATTATCATTAGTTTTACTCAGAAATTAAGATCCTGATTTGTATTGATTCTGAAATCAAAGAATAGTGTGTTTACCAAAGAATACTCTCTTATTTCTAACATCAAAATCAATATATAATATAAGTTATACAGCAATAACTAATTATTTATAGATTTGTGCTTCGTTTTAGCCATAAAAGCTAAGGCCATGCTGGAGCACTGTATTGGAAATTTGTCTGCACACCTTTGTATTAAAATACCATTTTTGTGTCTGCTTGTTTTTTGGTTATTTTTTTCTTTCTTTTGTGTTTCTTCCTTTATTTGCATCCTTTTCAGTTTATTTTGCTTGCAATTTTTTTTCTGTTGAAAATAAAAATAATAATAATAATAAAAGACAGTGAATGCCTTGTTCCACATTTTGTTGCAAATAAATACTAAGTGTCCACTATGAAAATGTTATTGTTATTATTGTTGTTTGTTTATGAAGGCTTTGAAAATAATATTTGCTTTAAATTATCAGTTTGCTTTTAAATATCTATTGATTATAGACAATTCAATCCATTTCAGTGCGAAATTCTTTCGATATTGTTTCTTTTCCCTTTTGTTTTTTCCCCACTAATCTCTCATTAACATAAAAGTATGTTTGTATTGCTCTGTGTATTATTTAACAAAACTATTTTAGTAGTAATCAATGTTTATTTGTTGCCCTAAGGTATAAAGCATTTTTAACAAGAGAAGAACTTCAATTTCATATCCTCACGATAACATCCTTGAATCAGAGCTATGAAACTGCCTCAGCTTCTTTTTTTATCTATGATAAATAACTAAAGTCTTTCTCTGCCAGCCAAACAAGGAAGCTACCTGTCTATTGGTGAAACTTTCCATGTCATTGGCATTGTCTTATATTCCCAGTAAATACATGTAACTCTTTAACATTCAAATCACTTTGTCAAATGTAATGCTTATTTATTCACATTGTTTTGAATTAACCCATGCATTATCTTGTAGCTTCAAGATTTTGTTGATGTGATTGTTTATTTTGAGAATGACCTTGTAGGGTAGGCGTGAAACGTAGGATATGGTCGGTTTAAACATAACACAGGTAGAATATTTAAGCCAGATATGACCAGTTCAAATGCTAAAGGATTAATTACTTTCCATCTTGCTATAAATAGGTACCATCAGGAGGTACAGATTAATTCAATACTTACAGTCAACAGTATCTGCACCGTATAATGGACAAGTCTTTCATTATCTTGCAGTGCTGAATTCAAACTCTCCTGGAGTAGGGATTCCCAACCCCCTAGTAATTTATGGAAAATAAATTTACCAATAATCTGTTTTGTTCACTAATTTGAGTCTAACTTCTACCATAATAAATCATCTGACTAGTAAGAAATTAAAATTACTATTTTTAAACAGTATTAAGTTCAAATAATAATAATAACAATAAATTTCTGTATTTGGCTTGAATGTGTTAATTATTACTGGCATAATGACCTCACCCCACACAAGAGTTAAAAAAATAATAATCAAAATGTCTCAACAATGTTATTTCCAGACAAAAGCACAATCTAAAAATTTGTATTCCTTCACAAAATAAACCGGCTTGAAATTTTCCCCTCAACCTTAAATTCTTTGAAATAGTAGTTGAAAGTAACCACAAAAATATCTTTTTAGAT
>NC_142929.1:14799176-14834176 GCF_046866305.1 Octopus bimaculoides | reverse complement strand
TGCTAATTAACCTCATATTTAGAAATAAGATGTAAACATATTTTCTGGAACATGTTTTTGCATTTTACTCTCCTACTTCGTGAATCATATTGGAAAAATATTTGTTTACTGAAATAGCTTTGAAAATACATTTCCTATAAATAATTAATGCATAATTAATTTAGGCTTGTTCACAGTATTATTTAATTTATATTAAATCTAAGAGTGAACTTCTATAGACAGTTCACAATGAGTGCATTTTGATTCACTTTTTCCTTCCTTGCGCTGTCTTCTCTTTACTTCTCCATGCTTAGATATTTAATACATAACAAATTGTAAATAATCAAACTATTTATTTTCTTCATCTGTGGATTTATGATCTAGAGATTTTCCTTCCTTAAAGGATATATATTCATATGGGAAATTTTCAGGTGTATTAACTCTAAGCTTTACTATTTTTATGATTTTTAGTAAATTGTTTTTGGCAGGCTGGTCAAAACTACTTATATCAAATAAAACTATTTATAGCTGGAGAACATCTAACGATTTTCAAATCAATACTGATAGGTTTCTTGTAGAATGAAAACAAAGTGCAGACCCATCTCCTTCATTATCAGAAATAGTTCAATGTTTCTCATGTTTACAAATCAGTACAAATAGATCAATTAATATCTAATAGTTATAAAATAGTTGCTTTGATCAGTTTTTCGTAAATATTTAGTAATCCTTTTCCTACTATTGTAGAGTTTAGGAAGTTGATATAACATGATTATCAAAACTAAAATTAACAGGATAAATGAACAGTGTAAAACGATTAATTCATTTATACAAGTGCCACATAGAAGTTATTCAATGTGTCATCCACAGACAATTACTTAGAAATTCACACTACAGAAACACAATCATATTGATTCGTTTCTTAGATATGCTTCACATTTTTAGGGGAAATATAATTACGTGATATTCTTTCAGAGTAGTTTTCGAGAAGGAAGTGAAATTAAATGGCTCCAATTGGGAACTGAAATCAGATTGCAAACTTGGTTTACCAGGATCTTTAAAACAATTATTGCAATATCTCTAATCTTCACAACACATCACTGTGCATTACAGCTGATTTCTTCAATACCTTTTTGTTCTTCCTCACCTTACTTTTATTCCACCTTTCATAAAGGTTAACATTACATGTCTAACTGATCATATTCACTTAACTTCTCTCCAGTTCTGTACATCTACAATCAATACCTATAGCTCACTATCATATAGTATCCCATTACTTACAATCGCTTCATACAATTTGCCTATATAATTGATATTATTTAGCCCCAGGTTAACTATGATCTACCACACCTATGATCATGGGCATTCCGGCTTTGACCGTCTTATGCATATATTTTCTTGCAGTGTACCTAGGATTCCATAATCTTTGAGCTTCTCCTTTTTAAGATGGCATTACAATATGAGAGATATTTTGCTACTCTTTCTAGCACGTCTAATGGTTACGTAGATGTTCCCTCATTGGTTGAAACATTTTTGCTGTTAACAGAAGCCAGAAATATCTAATCTTTACTTTAAATACAACACTTAAGTAAAAGAAACTAGTAAGTATGTCTAGTGAAGTATCTGAACAATTTGTTACCTTCATTTCATGGGTTCTTCTACAGGTAATTACTCCATGTGAAAGCATCTGGCCTAATGTTTATTTAGGATGTTGCACTCATGGTAGCTAGATTGTGGGTTCAAATCCAAAACCTGGCAAAACAATTCATCTCATGCTGCTTCGCAAGTGGGCGAGTGGCAGAATTGTTGATGCATTGACAGAAATGCTTTATGGTATAAGTACCAGTTATGCACTGGGATTGATATAATCGACTAAATCCGTTTGTCTGTCCTTGTTTGTCCACTCTGTGTGTAGCCCCTTGTGGGCAGTAATGACATAAGAAATGCTTTACGGTATATCTTCCAGCTCTCTACATTCTGAGTTCAAATTCCACCTGCCTGGAGAGGGTAATAGGAAACCACTGCAGTATCCATCTGAAGTTTAGTCATGGTAGCTGAAGTTTAGTCATGGTAGCTGAAGTTCCAGTAATCTATTCAATGCTCTGCAGAGGAGTGTACGGGTCCTCCTAGGTCGCATAGTGAGTACTGGAGAAGATTCACATGCACAGGACTACTCAGGGACAGACCACCAGCAGACTAGACATCTTTCAGTCCTTGCTTTACGTTTTTTTGTGTGTATGTTTGTTAGCATTCCACTGAGTACTTAGTACACATTTCTACATTTCAAGACCACTTCCTCCTACTAACTAGCATAGTAACCTTTGCTATGTTGACATATTAACCCTTTTCCAAAATTCCACCAGTTTCTGCATTTTTGAAGGTAGCTATTCTTAATTCTCTTATGGCACTGAAAATGATTTTATTGATGTCAACGTTTACATTTGATGCTGTCAGAGGTAGAATCTGTGAGTCTGTATTCAGTCTTGGGTATTACATTCTTAGAGCAAGACAATTAACTCTAGCCGTCTCTCTCTTTGTGGAGGCACGTGGCCTAGTGGTTAGGGTGTCAGCATCATGATCGTAAGATTGTGGTTTCGATTCCTGCCCCAGGCGACGCTTTGTGTTTTTGTGCAAAACACTTCATTTCACGTTGCTCCAGTTCGCTCAGCTGGAAAAAATGAATAACGCTGCGATGGACTGGTGTCCCGTCCAGCTGGGGAACATGTATTCCATTGAAACCGGGAAACCGGGCCCACGAGCCTGACTAGGCTTTAAAAGGGCGCATTTGATTTTGTCTCTCTCTTTACCTATTTGGGAGATGAGTTTTTCTTTGCTTTAGTTTTCACTTGTTTTTAATTTCACAGGCAGTTTACATATCTTTTGCTCAAAGCAAGATTTATCTATAATTGTTTAACACAATAGAAAGTGAAGATAAGTTTAATACATGTCATTAGAATAGACTGGAAAATCATGTCTAAACCCTCTTAAGTCTCATTTGCCTCAAACTTTTAAATTTTCAGTTTTATCAATAATGACTCGATCTAAAAATAATTAAATTATGTTACCTATAAATAATTACTTTTACATTTTATCTTTTAAGAATGCACCTGAGATTTTATGACCAAAAAATTCAAAGTTCATGACATTGAATTCCCCTCCTCTTCCACTCCACTTGAATGGTAATGAGCGTGCGTTTACTTAGAAATATAAGTTAAATTCTTGGAGAGAGAGATAGATAGTCATTGAGTTCCCAGAATTATGTAAGTCTAAGTATAAGAGAGAAGCCAAACTGTTTCCTTCAAGTTTTATGGAAGTATTTATGTGTATGTATATTTATCAATACAAGTTTTTATAATTATATAAAACAAACATAAGCTGAGCTACTAAGCTTGTTGTGGTGAATATTAGAAGTCACTGCTACCTTTTGAAAATAAATAAGCTTGTGTATATAGAACAGACTACTATATAGAACAGACTACTATGATCGTATGGTGGAGGAATAGATAGAGTAGAAAATGAAGAGGTATGATTCAGTGATTGAAGATAGTTTGTGACAGCTGGAATATGTCTTTTTTGTGGGGGTTTTTTGCACTTGTTTCAGTCATTAGACTGTGGCCATGCTAGGGTACTGCCTTGAGGAATTTTAGTTGATTGATTCGACCCCAGTGCTTTTATTTTTGTTAAACCTGGTACTTATTCTATTGGTCACTTTTGCCAAACTACTAAGTTACAGGGATGGTAACACACCGACACTGGTTGACATGTAGTGATGGCAGGGACAGACAAAGACACATGCACACACACACATGATGGGCTTCTTTCAGTATTCGTCTACCAAATCCACTCACAAAGCTTTGGTTGGCTCGAGGTTATAGTAGAAGACACTTGCCCAAGGTGCCATGCAGTGGGACTGAACCTGGAACCATGTGGTTGGGAAGAAAACTTCTTATCAAACACCCATCTGATATCAGATGGAAGAAGTTGAGGCAGTAATCTGTGGTGGACCATGGCTAAAGTTTTAAAAATCTTGATAATTGTTTTTGGGATCTGAGAAAAATGACTAAACTCCCTGCTACAGGGCAATAGGGACTTTCTCACAGAAGTCATTGAATTTGGTTAAATACACATGTTGAGCCATTTAGTTGAGAATTTTATTCTTAAGCAAAACAGAAGAGATGTGATCGTTAGGAAAGTTTTCTGAATGTTATCAGACACTTGGAAGCCCATTGAGAAATATACTGGAGATTCTTAAGTAAAAGTTAATTGAGAGCTATTAAAGTCACAAAGGATGATAATTAAAATTGGAACGAGAGAGAAGAATATATTGTGGTTTTATAGGAATAGGAAGATTTGTAATTATAATTGTTTATAGTAGAGAAGAATTCATTAATATATAAAAGAAGTCTACAAAGATGATATGTCCAGAATTAAAGGGTAGGAATTTAATCAGAGTATTACTTATCCATGTGATTATATAATAAAAATTAACCCATGAGAGAACTTACATGTAGTTGTTTAACCTTCTAGAAATGGCAGATAAATCTCCTTCAAATCATACTCAAAGTAATCTAGGGGGCACTATGTCGGGGTTGATAAAATAAGTACCAGCTGAGCATTGGAGTCAATGTAATTGACTTGACTACTCCTGGGTAAAAGTATAAAAAACTGCACCCTTCTTCCAAGCCATATTGAGCCAGTGTAGCAGAGTAGGCTCATCAAATCAGTATGATCTCATGCTCAAAGTCATGGCCTGCACATCAGACTGTGGTTGATGGAGAGAATATGTTGAGACCCCTGTCCTACAGTGAACTAAACTTAGGCAATCCAATCCAGTCTGTGCCTAAATAAAAAAAAGAAAGACATGAGATGGTCATAATTGATTACATTTGATCATAGGTTTGCTCAATTAGAGTCAACCTCTGGCTAATTGACTACTTCAACAACAATATAGTCATATAGAAGCCAGTGAAAAAAGTTACTGTGATATAGTAAAATACATTTAGTACACTCTGTAAGGTGGTTGGTGATATGAAGGACATACAGCTAAAGAAACTAGGCTAAAAGCAAAAATGAATTCTGAAGGAAACATCACTGGTGACTCATTTTGGAAGGCAGGAACTTTAAATAAGAATTGATACAGACTAGAGAGGAATTAAGGTTATTATTTCTCGCAACACTACAAGAGAGAGAAAATATTTTTATTTCTGGAAGTCCTTTGGTAATTCCTATTTATATCAAGCTTGAAAGATATTTTTGTTTGTTTAAACTAGATGTAATTCTATTTGGTAGGCTTCCAAAATAGTTTGTCTGCTAAATCTCATTCACAAAGCTTTGCTTGACTTCAGACTACAGCAGAAGACACTTTTCCAAGATTCTCTGCACATGACTGTGAATTTCTAAACCACACAGCTATACCAGCACCCATTTTTGCTTTCATGTTTTACAGATGGCTTTAGAGAATTAAAGGTTCATTAGCTTGTTGAGAAAGGAGCCAAAACTAAGACACATATTTGAAGGTATTGACTGGAACACAAAACATTTCTCACTTTTGACAACTATAAAAAAGGTAGACTAAAGAAACTATACACTATATAGGTAATATATATATATATATATATATATATATATATATATATATATATATATATATAATGGAATAATTACTATGCAGCATTGTGTAGAATATATTGTATAAAGGATTGTGGGTAAGCCCAGAACAATGCGAAGTAAATGCAAGACAAATCACAAGAAAACAAATATATGAATTAATGTAGACTTACCTTACATTCAATATTTCGGGGTTATGACCCCATTTTCAAGAAACTGACGAATATTGAATGCAAGGTAAGTCTACATTAATTCATATATTTGTTTTCTTGGGATTTGCCTTGTATTTACTTCACATTGTTCTGGCCTTACTCCTGATCCTTAATATATATATATGTCCAACCCATGCTAGCATGGAAAGCGGACGTTAAACGATATATATATATATATATGTAATCTTTATATCCAGCTTAACGTGGATGTGTTTTTAGAACAAATACTACATTATTAGCCTTGAAAGATCCTCCCATTTAGATTGTAATTAGTAATAATATATATATATACATATACACACACACATGGATATATACATATATGTGTGTGTGTGTGTGTGAGTATGTACTTACATATACAGGGTGTTCAAAAAGTCTCTCCGCAGTAAGTATTTTATTGCAAAATAAATATTTATAAGATGGTATAAGATTACAAAAGAATATATTAGACTTTACATGACTTTAGAAAAACTTTATAAGAGGTGTTGAAAGTGTCGTCCTTCATTTTCAATACATAAGCTGACTCTTCTACACATGTTTTGAAATACATTTTGGAGAGTCTGACGCAGTATGGACCATGTCAAGGTTATGATTGTGTCTTTTCGCTCATTAATGGTTTCCAGGCAATTCTTGTACACTGATCCTTTACTTGCTCCCCAGAAAAAAATGTCTGGTGATGTTAAATCAGGTGATCTTGGTGACCAAAGTCTCTTCGAAATAATCCGTTCATCAAAAAACTCTTGAAGTAGCGCCATGGTGATGCGTGAAGTATGTGCTGTAGCTCCATCTGGCTGAAAGTATGCATTATTAATTTCACTTTCAGTGAGTTGGCCTACAAATGGAGAGACAATATTTGAGCAATATCTTTCGGTGTTGATGGTGTCTTCAAAAAATATTGGTCCCACAATACGCTTTCTTGAAATTGCTATCCATACTCGAACTTTTTCGGGATGCAGAGGCTGCTCATGCATCACGTGTGGATTCTCAGTGCTCCGTAACCTTGTGTTTTGCGAATTTATGTTTCCCGACATATGAAACCAAGTCTCATTGGTGTAAAAACAAAGTTTTGGAACCAATAACAATAATGAAGCCTTTTAGCATGATCCATAGTCTTCAATTCTTGAATGGCCAGCATCTTGTATGGAAAGAAATTCAATTTCTTTTTACTGCTGTGTGAGGACTTCCTAGGCATCCGCTGGATGAAAAAATTCACTGCGGAGAGACTTTTTGAACACCCTGTGTGTGTGTGTGAGTGTATATATATATATATATATATATATATATAAAGGAGACCACTAGGTGGACTGTTAATATGCTAGAAGAAGATCATATGTAATGCTTCTACTAAGACTGAATTGTTCTCAAAGAAAATTTAGCGAAGCAACAAAACGTATATGGGCAAGACAAGTGAAAATTACATAAATATATATATATATATGTTTATATGTATGTATATAGACATGCACACACGCACACACACACACACACACACACAGAGTTTTCTTCCTACTGCTGCTGATGTTGATGATGATGATGATGATGATGATAATGGTGATGATGATTTATTTTAAATAATTTAGATTTAGAACGTTTCCTTTTTTTTTTTTGCAGAATTTCTGTATTTTTATTCAATACTTTCAATCAAAATTCCTTTGAGATAAGAATTGTGAATTTCCATAATGAATTTAACAATAAGAGTTTTTGTTTTAACACTTAAAATGAAACTATAACCGAAGCTGTCATCATGAATGATGTATAGCTGGAGGACATTATTGATAATTTCATTGTGGTGTGTTGTAGAATATATATACATTTGTGCAATGAAACAATAGCAACGGCGATATTATTTGAGTTTCCAGATTTTATAAATAGATGATATTAATAGATTTGGAGGCGGAGGTTGAAAAACTGGAGAATATGAATAGTGAGAGAGGAAGGATGAGTTAGAGAGAGAGAGAGAGGGAGAGGGAGAGAGAGGGAAAGTGAGAGGAGAAAGATTAACAGAAAATGGAGGGGAATTTTTTTTGATACTGTTTAAAGAAATATATTTTCAGTTCATTTTTAGTCTTGCGATTTTGTTTTTTAGTTTATATTTGTCACATTAGTAAACAATAGGTGCAGGAGCATCTGTGTGGTAAGTAGCTTGCTTATGAAGTACATGGTTCTGAGTTCAGTCCCACTGTATGGCAACTTGGGCAAGTGTCTTCTACTATAGCATCAAGCCAACCAAAGCGTTGTGAGTGGATTTGGTAGGCGGAATCTGAAAGAAGCCCATCATATCATCATCATCATCATCGTTTAACGTCCGCTTTCCATGCTAGCATGAGTTGGATGATTTGACTGAGGACTGGTCTGGCAGTTTCTACAGCTGGATGCTCTTCCTAACACCAACCACTCCAAGAGTGTCTATTTTATTGTATCATCCTACCTACCACTCTTATACCTTTAGTTTCTTACTGATACATGTTTTATCAAACCTGATAGCCTACAAAAATATGATACTTTCTTGTGTGATTTAAAATCATATCAATGTTAGATAGCACAAAACATCTTTGTTTAGTTGCCTATTAATCCTTATCAAGTTGATCATTTATACAAAAAGTAAGGTAAGTCACATCTTCCTCAGAATGTAGAATTAATCTGCATCCTTCTCTTCCCCTTTCTAATAATTTGGTTCGGAGGAAGAAAAGCAACATTTATGACATTTTACAAAGCGTCCTTGACTAGTTGGATGAAGAGAAGCAGATGTAACCAAACAGGGAATCTGGCTCAAATGCTTGCCAAAAGACTGAACTCCGTGAGAGACATCCAAAGGCCAGTTGGTGGTATTAGACTAGGTGAGAGATGCTCTTGAACAAGACATTATAATCTGTTAGAATTATGTATGAGCTAAGACAGTTGTATTGTGCAAAATGCCTTTTGGGACAGATATGTTTTAATCAGTGAGTGTTCCAGTCACATCATGTTTTAATTTATTGATTAAGAATGCTATTTGCAATTCACCCTCATTAACCTTTTCACAGTTTATGAGTGCACGTTTCCTTATCAACAATGTCAATGAAAGGGAAAAAACAAACAAAGAAAAAAATCAAAAAGAACAAAAGTAATCATTTGCAAGCAACACATGCTATCAGTAAGACACCTATTTGGGAATTTAGAACTTTGATAGTGTCACACAATTCTTTATCTGTATCTTTTACAAAATAGTTAGTGCTTATGTAGGTTATTTACACTGGCATTTTCATCATCATCATGATCATGATCATGATCATCGCCATCATCATCATCACCATTGTCATAATTCTGACTGTTTTAATGCTCGTCTTTATCTTCATATTGGATTACTTTTTCTTACACTTGCACTAGTTTCAATCATTAGTTAACCCAGCACATCTTCTACTCTTAAACACACCAGGCTCTCTACTGTGAATTCACATGCCATGTGTGAAAATACTTTCAGTTGCCTCAAGCCATTAAAGCCATTGGCTCTGAGAACCACCCATCTATCACACTTAGATATTGTGCCTTAGAACTCATCTCTATACTCACCAAACTTTTTAATTTCTCACTTTGCATGAATATACCCTGACACATAGAAACATGCTACAGTGTGTTTGTTTCAAAGAAAGGCAATTCTCTGATCAATCCAATGATAGTCCTATTGCGTTCATTCCTTACATTGTCACAGTAATGGAGATGAAAAAACAATAATAATGTTTTCCAGCATCTTGAATTTCCTTCTTTTTGCAATGACCATTACTATGGCTTCAGTAGAGCCAGATTTACTGCATCTACCTTTATGTCATTCACCAGAGGAAAGGGCTTCCATCTTAGAGAAGTTTGGTAAAAGCAATGATGTTGCCTGAGACATCAACAAAACCTTCAGCCATGTCTGGTATGTTAGTCTCCATCCATCTCTTGAATCATTCTCTTCCCATCAGGTCATGCCATTGGGGCATGTGTTGATGGAGCACTTTCTGTCCTATTCACAACCAGCCCTGGTGTGCCTTAGGGTTCAGTTTTGTTCCTCACTCCCTTCCTTCTATACATCTATGACCTACTTGCCTTGTCTAACAATACCTACTCTTATGCAGATAATATGACTTTTCATTCCTCTCTAACCTTCTCCAACCACATATCATCCACATGCAACATAGACACCACATACCAAACCTGCACTGATTCCATGAATAGAAACTTTGAGAGCATCCTCTATTGGGGCCATGACAATTTTGATTCTTCTAACAACAAAAAAAAAACAAAAAAAAAAAAAATCAAGAACTACTCATATCAAGAAAATACTATTGCACCACATCCTCCTAAACAGGAGTGGTACTGAATTATACCAATCGCTGTCTCTATGCTAGGAATCACTATGACTGAAGATCTTTCCTGGCAAAAACACTCCCTTAACATAGACTGGCTCTTTTCTTTAAGGCCAGAAAATATTTTATCTCCCAACAATTGTTGACACTCTACGAAAGTCAAAGGAGTCCTGCAGCAGAATATTGCTCCCACATCTGTTGCTACTTTGCACTGTGACTTCCTTGACTGCAACCAGAGAGGAGTCATTCAACTGTTTTCCTCCTCTTCTCAACAATGGCAACTCCTTTGCATTCAACTTCACACTGTACATTCTTCACCAATCTTTTCCAAATTTATCCCTTTTCACTCATCAGGCTCCTCACTGTGCATTCACATACCCCCAGTTGCTTCAAACCATAAGGCAGGCCATTGGCTCCAAGAACATCATCCCATTCATTGCACTCAGACATTATGCCCTAAAGCCATTTACATGGTGGAAAAGAATATAAAATGTTATTCAATAAAATAAATACTAGACTTGATAAGAATGACTAACAGATAACCATCGAATGCAGCCCCCTAGCACAGATGCAGTCCAGTGACAGATTCCAGGAGAATAACAGTAAAAAAGTATCCCAAAATATGTATACTAACAGTATCTATGGAAATTCCATGATTATTTTGAAAACTGTGATTATTAGAAGTTTGTAGAGAAATATAAAATATGTAATTTCTGTTAAAATTGTATCTATATTAAGTGTTTTATTCTTAAGATGGTGTAACGTCCAGATGAAGGTGCAATTTTGTGTGAAAACATCTTGGAATAATATGTTCTTTGTTATACACTTGTTACCTCTTTTATATTGAGAGTTGTTACCTATCATTTGTATCTTTACATGTGGAAGTGAATGTACTCTAGAAAGAGCTAAATACTATTGTTTGTGAGAAAATCGTAGTTCACTTCTCTTCACTTTCTGTTGGGACTACGTTGTTATAAGAATCCTATATGTTTACAGTGGGTGTTATATATAATTGAAGACATGATCTCTAACAAAATCAAAGATATCTATAATAGTAAACTTCAACTGGGGTCCATATAAGAGTTTGTTATTTATACAGTCCCAAATAACATCTAATTATAAAAATATATTAGGATTTTGTTTTTAACATGGAGTCCATTAGAGTAAAATAGGAACCAAAGGGGCTCATGAACAAAAAATGGTTGAGAACCACTAATCTATAATATTATTCTCCTGTCTTTCAATTGCATTGGTAACACTTTAATTACATTACATATAATTTTCATATTTAAAAAAAAAGTGCAAAGAGCAGGACTTGAATCCAGTAGTAAGTGTTCATGTGAATGAAGTACCCTATTTGTCCCACTGAGTTTTGGATCCTAAACAAATATACAATACATTTATTCCCAAGACTCACAAATAATATAAATGTTGCAATTATAATTGTCTATAATAGATAATGCTTTTTATTTATATTTCATAGTGTTTTCGTCAACTGGCTCATTAATAAATGTATTTATAACAAATAATGTATTTAATTTCAATTCATAGTTAAATATTACTTACATAGAATCAGAATTACTTATGTATTATCAAAATATTATGTATTACTGTGCAGGCTGTCTCACTATTATTGAATGGATTTTCTGGTCTTGTGTTTTGGGAATAAAATCTTTTAATTTCCCCTGACTTACCATTAATTGCTGTTAGGCTTCATTAGTAGGGAATGTGGTATTATGTTTTTTGTTACAAATCTAAGACATTGCAAGTGAAGGATGTTGATCATCTCACTCAAGTATTAGAAAAAAAGTATGGTTTTATATTATAAGAATATTTACATAATTTGAATTATACAATTTGCATATTTATATTTATTAAGTTTATTATTCAACAAGAAATCGTTTGATTTTGTGTTTGAGTTGTGTGTGTGTGTATGTGTGTGTGTGTGTGTGTGTGTGTGTGTGTGTGTGTGTGTGTGTGTGTGTGTGTGTTATTAATTTCTATAATTATAATGAATTTATTCCTCCTTTCATCTGGTATTTGTATATGCATACATATGCATATATGAACATGTGTATGTATATGATATGTTTCAGTGTGTGCATGTAGGTATGTATATGTGTGTGTGTGTTTGTGTTATGACACATGCATATATTTTGCACATAAATACACATGCACTCATAGGTTTGCAATGTGTGTATGTGTGTATATATATATATATATATATGAGTATGTGTGTGTGCAGAAAAGTCATTTTTAGTTTATACTAACTACTACCTTATTTCAGTTGATATCGTAAGTGGTCACACATATGTAAGAATTTGTATAACTTAAACATTAATTCATATTGCAATTTGGAATATTTTCAGGGATGTACATCTCCCCTGGCATCCAACATCAATCTTGAATTTGTAAGAATTCTCTAATACTATTGTTACTATTTTGTTACACTAGTGACCAAATAGTATTGCTATTTAGATTGTTATGCTACTTTCAGTTTTCAAAGCAGCGAATACTCTATAAAAAAAAAATCTCAAAAAAAAAAAACACGCTGCAGTTTTGGAAAAATACTTCAGTTGTTTTCTTCTTTTTAAGCAGCAATATATATTTTGATAGTTCCACTTATTCAATCTGTTGAGCAAAACACAAAAAAACACTAAATTTTCAGTAAGTTATTGATTTACATTGATAGTATTCAGTTTGGCTGCATTCATAAGAAAGACACAAAAAGAGAAGAAGAAGAAGAAGAAGAAGAAAGAGAGAGAGAGAGAGAGAGAGAGAGAAGAGGAAAAAACACATGCTTTGTTAGTACTTTAACTTTCTTACGGCTTATATTGCAGAGACCACAAATTAACTTCCTGTTTAAGCAGTTAAGAGGTTTTATATGTGCAGTGAGCATGGTTTGGGTAGGCAAAGTATTATTACTGCTTTTAAGTCGATGTCTTGGCATAAAGATCATTTAATACAATGAGACTGAAACCCAGCCACTTTAGCTACTGAGTTTTTGACAGAAACAATAATCTGATTGGAACATCATGGCTTAATCTTTGTTGCTGCTGTATTATCCACATCTGATTTAAAACCTAGCACCTTCAAGACAACAAGACAGTCTCTTTGTGTTTGGTTGCCTAAATTTCATTTTTAATGGCTTAATCAGAGGAGAAAGTATTGTGCAGTGCCTCTGATCTTATTCAGGGCAGCTGTGACTGGTGGA
This sequence comes from Octopus bimaculoides, assembly GCF_046866305.1. Classification (NCBI taxonomy): domain Eukaryota; kingdom Metazoa; phylum Mollusca; class Cephalopoda; order Octopoda; family Octopodidae; genus Octopus; species Octopus bimaculoides. The sequence continues at coordinate 14,820,842 of NC_142929.1, read as the reverse complement.
AGGTAGAGAGGAAGTTAGCCTTAGATAATGCCCTGGCTTGAATGCTTCTGGCAGGGTGGGTTCCACTAAAGGTTTGCTTAATCTTGGTCAGTGGTTCTACATGGTTTCCATCTCTCAAATTCCACTGATAAAGACTTGGGCAAATTGAGGCTACAAATGAAGATATCTGTCCAAGATATTGCTCTGTGGAAGTAAAACCAAAACGATGTGGTTGCAAAACAAGCTTCTTAAGTCACACAGACATATCTGCGGCCATTGCTAGAATCAGCAGCCAAATATCCCTCAAATTGTATTCTACTATAGCAACAACACAATTTGGCATACTAAACTATTAAGCTGCATTCACTACTGAGCTATTGAGAATTCCATACTTGGATATGAATTGAATAATCTTATTCAGATTATATAAAATCAAATATATATATATATATACACACACATTCATACACATATTTATACTTATATATATATATATATATATATATATATATATATATATATATATATATATATATATATATATATCTGAAATAATTTTCTTGCATTTTGTGTTTTGCTGCATAGGTTGAAAAGTCTATTTTATTGCCATTTTCTACTGTTTTTTTCCCCTCAATTCTGTCACTATTATTCATTTTTTCAAATGATTTTTAATATTATTTCTTTTAGTCTTTATTATCCTTTTATATATTGTACAATCTTTTATTTTCTTATTTTTTTTTTCGTATCTTCAGAATGGGAACCTGCCTGTAAGTTTATTGAGTAGAGACTCATAGAAAAGATATGATTGGTATCTAAAGCTGTGCTAATAATCTACTAGTTTCAAATAACTGTGTTTCAAAAGTAAACACTTTATTTCACCTGAAACAATATCTTTAATTCACATGTTTGACATCAAACACAAATAATTCACATGCTTAATATCAGAATAAATGAGAGTATATGTAGATTTTTAAAAGTATATTAAACAATGTATTGATCAACACGTACACATGTAGTTGCTAATGAATGAATAGTTGATATTAATTAATATCAATGCCATTATCTTACTTATTACTTTCGGCAGGATTTTCTGCTTTATTTCTAGATTTCTACTGGTGTTCTTAGAATCACTATTGCATGCATGTTTTGGCAAAATGCACTCTTTGGTTTTGTAAATGGAAAATCTTATAAGCACAAGTTATTCAACTAAGTTCATTAAAGATGTTTTGTATTTTGATGAAAAAAAAAAAATATGAAAAAGAAAAAAAAATTTCCATTGGATCAAGGTACTCCTTGTGTCCTGTTAGAATTTTTTTCCATCAATAAATATAATTTTGTAATTCACAGGGATAAAGGGACTAAATTGCATTTTTCTTACCGAATTAGAGCTAATAAAAGTCAAGGCATCTACTGATAATTTTATTTATTAGCTTAGTAGTAGGCCTTAAGTTTTACTTTAATTGATTTAATGTTCAGTTTCCTAATATGAAAATCCAAGTTCATAGGTTTAGACTCACATTAAAAAACTTGAGATTATTATTGGCATTTTTGTAGGTTGTAGAAGTGAACTAATATATTTAGAGTGTTAAACACTTTCAGTATGCAAATTAGAGACTCTTTCATAGAGTAACTGCTGCATTTGTTGAGTATATAAACAGTTTGGCTCCTTGTTTCTCTGGAGACTGTCAGAATGATGTGGACACTGCTGATGAGAACCCAATAAGGTTCGAAAATTGATTAAGGTTGTTCATAATTTTTTTCAGTCTGCAGAGAAATGGCTAAAATTTGCCCTATCTATAATTATACCATATGTTACACATATATATAAATATATAGATATGTTAGCCAGATGTACACATGTACAATCCGACAATGGCTAAAACTTTGAAGTCATTGTCAACAACATTCTTGTTTAAGAGTAATAAACTTTTACTCTACAAAAATATAGAGTACTCCAATCAGATTAATGTAAAATTGTTTTTATTGTAACTGAACATAGAAAGAAACACATACACACACACATACACATACATATAATATATTCTAACCTATGCTGGCATGGAAAACAAATATAAAATGAACAAAGTGTAGTGACTGAGTTTAAGTTGTTAACTACGAGCCACATAATCCTGAGTCCAAATTCTTGGTTCCATGAGAATTGCCAATTCAAAACTGCTCATATTAAATTGTTACATATATAATTAAGTTAAAATATCAACCAAAATTGAATATTTACATGAATGATAGTGCAAATATTTATCTTCAGCCAAGTTGTATCTCAAACACTGGTTTGAGTAAATAAAAATAACTATTTTATGAAATCCTATAAAATTTTTGATTACTTAAAAAAAAACTTAATTTAAACACATTAGTAGTCTACATTTGAAATCTTGTCACAAAAGTGCTAACTGATAACTTACTTGCCACAGATGAATATTAATGGCAAATAGAGTCTAAAAGCTAATTAAATGAAATATCTAATTAGCTTTTATGTTCTACTACTTAATTATTTCTCGGTTATATGTTAATCTACGTTTGAACATGTTTGATTGGTGAACAAATTTAAAGCTATATGTATTATTAAAGTAAATCTACTTCTAATAATTTTATCTGAAATTGCACTGATATCTGTTTTCTAGTATTAGTAATTAGATTGAAACAAACGTGGGTGTAGATATAGCCACTTGGTTAAGAAGCTTGCTTCAAATCATGTGGTGTCATGTTCGATCCCACTGCACAGCTTCTTGGACTTGTGTTGGCCACCACAACATTAGATTTAACAAATCTTTGTGACTGAAACTGAATAAGACAAAGCTGTATTGATGCATGTAGGACAGATTAATTCAAATTTTAGATGGACTACTTAATTGGTCATTTAGTTGAACAGAATCACCTGACAGGTGGGTGTGTCTTAGCATGGTCCACTGTGTTGGCAGCATTTGATGAACCAGGCCTCCAGTTTTAGGACAGCTTATTTATTTTTACACACAAGATTCAGAGGCTTTGTAAAATAAACAAATTAATAATAAAAATTTAAGGAGCTCCCTTTCTTTGATTAAGACAAAAAGTTTAAATATATAGAAATGATGGTCAGAAACATTAATTTTATTCTTTTATTTTTCTTGAGAATTATACATACACACACACATGTGTGTATATATATATATATCATCATCATCATTTAACATCTGCTTTCCATGCTAGCATGGGTTGGACGATTTGACTGGGGACTGGCGAAGCGGATGGAGTCTGGTGTAGCCATCCACTTCGCCAGTCCCCAGTCAAATCGTCCAACCCATGCTAGCATGGAAAGCGGACGTTAAATGATGATGATGATGATGATATATATATATATATATATATATATATATATGTAAAATGTGATTTCACCTTTCCTTAGGCTTGTCAATGATAGATATCCTGCAAAGACATAGTAGCCAGTTCCTCCATTAACAATATATAGAATTTCAGTGCCTATTCAGGCACAGGTGTTGTAAATAGCCTGTGGGCTCATTAAAAAGTAATTAATAGCGACAGAAGCAGTATACCAAAAGGTAATATTTCTCTCTCACTGGATGTCAATGTTGCGTTAGAACACAGAATCCTCTGTTATTTACCATGAGAGGACACACACACACACATGTTCAGTGGAAGATAAATGTTACCTAATGGTATTAATACTGTTTCTGTCGCTATCAATTATCTTCAATCTGTAAGAAAACAGATTCATATGTGAATGGAACCAGAATGAGTAAATAAGTATGAACTATCTCAAGTGCGTTGATCCGATTTTTCTCTGAAACAACTTTTTTATTTAATGATACAAAACATCTAAAAATTTTCAATTTGGTTGAATAACATTTTCTTGGCATGTAGATGAACACTCGTTATTACTTTTAATTTTAATATGGCATGCATTTGAACATTCTTATACTTAATTTACTAAATTTTCAGCAAATTTCAAAAACTAGTTTTTGTAAAAATTTTGCTCAATACATGTTTGTATTGCTGATTAGAAAGTTTCGGTTATTGATTTTATAGCAAATGAAATTGTAATTTTTTTTTTTATGACTATAAATATTAAATAACTTGTTTAATATCTTACACTCAATATGAAGAATTGGGTAAGTTTACATGTAGAAAAAATATATGTAATATATAAAATATATATTGCCTTTATATTGATTAGTTACTTAATTGCTCCTTGTTACAATATATATTTCCTTTATTTATTTATTTTTTTTGAAATTTGCGTCACAGATAATCATCTGTTTCCCCTTTCTACTTTTGAAAAATATTAATACAATATTAATCAATAATAATAATAATAATAATAATAATAATAATAATAATAACACAAGTGCACTTCTCTTTTTTTTTTTTCTTTTATATTGTTTGCTCCTTGATGTATGAAATGAATGATTTCTGCTGAACTATTTGTTTTCTCAAAGAAATTTTAAATTGGACAAATTAAATGAAATTTCTTTTAAACTTAATCAATTATTTTCAAATCCTCTAATTATGTACAATTCAAATGTATATTATAATATAAATTATCTTGTTAGTAAAATACATAAACTAACCATGCTGATTAAAATAATAATAATAATAATAATAATAATATCTGATGTTAAAATAGAACATGTACATCAGAATACATGCCTTTTTCTATAAGGCTGTCCCACTAATGGTTGCAGGTATTCATGGTACCATCTAGTTCTGAATCTTGAAATATTTTAGTCTGAAAACATAGATGCAAAAATAAAATAACTATTGCAATATATTTTCCCTTCAATTTTAGCCAAGGATATTTCATGGACGTTTCTATAGTAGCTGGAATATTTCAAATTTTGGAATCATATTACCTGCAAGAACTAAGTAAAAAAAAAAAGAGTAAATTAATTTGCTTATGTTCCAAAGAATCTTTGAGCAAAAGTTTGCTTCTAATCATTTTTGATCTTAAATTGCTATGTAACAGTAATTTTACACAGTGATCAGAATTTTAAAAAACTCAAGACGTTGTAAATATTTTTGAGAATAATTATGTATTTAGATGTGAAGTATATTTGCCACTTAAATACGGTTAACCACTAAAGGTGAATGCTACTGTAGCTTAGTGGTTAGCCGCATTTAAGTGGCAAATATACTTCACGTTGTTGTGCAGCTACTGTTTATATTTCGTTCAGAGATTTATTATTGCTTATGTATTTAGAGTTTAGATTATAGTTTACTTTATTAGTTTTGAGGTAGGCTATTCAAACATAAGTTACATCAGCAATGTAGCATTTTAATATGGAATCAAAATAAGTTACTGTTTTCTCTACAATCAGAAGCGGTGGAACTCATTGATAGTAATATGTTGAAATGTTCTTTGAAAGAAATGCTATCTTAAATTACATACATTTAATGGTGTTTAGTGTAAATTGAATCTCATCAGTATTTAATCTATGTAGTATAGTTATTTTTTTTTTTAATAAATTACCCCCATTAGCTCTATTGCTAATTGAAACATTTAAAATAGTGATATAAAGAATTTATAAGACCATATGCTTCTTGTTCACAAAATTTCTAATATTTATTTAGAAAATTAATTTAACCAGTCATTTTAATAATGGATATAATAAAACAAATAGGTATAAAGCTATTATGAATGACATACATCCTTTTATATCCCTGAGAATGATGTGTTATTTGAAACACCTTCACTTTGCTTTATGTTTATATATTATGTAATCTTTTCAAATGCAATTTGATATTAACTCATAATTGTTTTCCATTGATTGTGATTCCTTTATTTGTATTGAATGATTTTTCCCCCACTTCCCTGACTTGCTTTTTGCAGTCTATCTTTTCTCTTATGAATGAATAATTTGTTTGAAGATGTGTATCCTATCCTAATTTATTCTAATAGGTTAAAATCATAAGCATTATATGGAAATTTGAAAATGTTTTAACTTAGTATCTTGTTGAAAAATAGCATTAAAGCATTATTAAATTCTCTACACTAGCTTTTAATTTTGCAAGGGAAAGAAATTCTTTTATTGATAGTTAATTGCTATTCTATTCTCATTTGTGGAAATCTTCTGTTCAAATGATTTGATGAACACTAAGGTTGACTAGTTTATTCAAGTTTTAATGAGTTAGTAATAATGTTGTATAGAGGAGTGATACGCTGTCTATATGGCAATAAAAACAAGAAAAAAGTACACATAAGAGCAGTTTCTATTACTCCCCATGGAACAGTTTAACACACTGTTCACTGAAGGAGAGTAGAAAAGCAGTAGTAGAAATAACAGTAAAGAGTCCTGCCACACAAAGGTGTTCTGTGTTTTCTTGATACAGTGTACATTTTTTACTATACTTTGATCTAACAACCACAGACTTATAAAAGTACTGAAGATTAAAACAAGTCATCACGGAGCATATCTTTTCCCAGATATGATTATTTGCTTAAAAAGTTTGTTCTGTAACCACACAGGTTTGGCTTATATCCTCTATACTTCTATCTTCATTCACAAGGCTGACTAAGGTATTGTCTATGAAATTTGGTTGCTAAATTGTATGCAGAAGTCCATCACATAACTGAAATGGCAAAAGCCAAAAAATGTGTAAAAAGAAAAAATCTTTATGGTATGTTCCTGTACATAAATGAGGGCTTAGCAATTCATCACTTATAATATTAATAAAATAAGTACTTTGCTTGATATAATTGACTAAAACTCTTGAATGTGGTACCCCTGGATGTCCACAGTCCAAACAATGAAACAATAAAAAAAAAAAAAAGAAATACTGGGTAAATGTTGAATACATTTTTTTTAAAAGATATTCAAATCTTGTTGACTTTAGGATATTAGGGTACCATAAACTGAGCCTGAACTATATTTTAGAGTGAAAGCATGTGGCTTAGTGGTTAGGGGTATTTGGCTCATGATCATAAGGTCATGAGTTCAATTCCTGGAGATACGTTATGTCCTTGAGCAAGACACTTTATTTCAAATTGCTCTAGTTTGCTCTGCTGGCAAAAACGAGTTGTACCTGTAAATTCAAAGAGCCATCCTTGTCACATTCTGTAACCCACTGAATTTCCCAGAGAACTACATTAAGTCTGTGGAGTACTCAGCCACTTTCGTGTTAATTTCATGAGCAGGCTGTTCCATTGATCAGACCAAGTGGAGCCCTTATCAGCATAACTGACAGAGTGCTAGTTTGTGTATTTTATAATATGAACAGGTAAGCACAAGTTAGGTGCATACCTCATGTTTATTTGTTGATGTTTCTAGTGTTTATAAGAATCTGAAGAGATAAACTCTAAAAATTGCTGTTTCATTTAGTAAGTGCACAATTGCTAAGCACATAATAAAATAGAAAAATTTCTTTCCATTGCAATAAAGCTAGAATTGCGATTATTCTATCTGTTCAACTACACCTACCCATTTATATATATTACACACTGTTGCATGAGATATCCCAATGCATTATAGGAGAGAATTATATCCAGAAATTACATGAGAATAAAAATGAATTTGTATTTTCTTTCATGTTGTCATTGAATTTTCTTGAAATACAAAAATAGTTTTGGTTAGTAAACAGCAAAGAAATTTTTTTGTCTATTACAGCTGTCAATACATGCACTGAGAAAAAAATGTCATGTACTATAAGATAAACTCATGTTGGAAGTATATTTTGTAGATCTTGTAAATCTATTCTAATTTCTGAATTTCCTTCTTTACGGGAATATTCCAAGCAGTTACTATCAATATAATATATTTTCTAAAGAATTATGTGAATTACTGTATGAAAAATCTGTTATAATCTGATAAAAAATTTGCAACTGAATTGATCTTTTTGACTTCAAATGCTCAGTTCTCTCCTCTAAAACTATGATGACTATTTTCATAATAATTATGTTGTAAATCATACAATATTTTTATTCTTGATATTTCTTGTTCATTTTATTTTCCACAGCTTTTATCAGAATATTTTTGCACTTACTTATTCTCAACTGACAATGCATCTTCATGTTGTGTTGCAGTAAAATTTGAGGAAACTCATAGTGTTTTACATCAACAAATGGCAATACAAATAGTTCAAACAATGCAATATAGTTTATGTGATGAGGAAGAAAAGAAGTTTAATGTTTCAAGTAGACCCATTCTCTTTCTGATCAAGTATTCTGTCAGAAATGTTAGACTTCACTTCGTTCTTATGGCATACAATATGTTTTGAACCATTTTTACATAGTTTATCTCTTTTTTCTGAATATAATTTGCTCTATTACAACCATTATCTTACAATTTCCTTTTATATATTTCCATATAACATTGATTATGTGATATTGGAGTCGATCTTTTGTGGACGCCGCTTTTAGTTATGCTTAACAAAAATAGTTTTGCTTTTCATAACTATCAGACATATTCAGAAAATATGAGAAAGATGTATATGTAAAATAGAAACAAAAATTAAAAGAAAAAAGCAAGTAATATTGTGTGACATTATTAACAAAAAGCTTGTTATATGTCCGTTCAAAAAATAAAATGAAGAGAGTGGGTGAGTGAAGCAAAAAAGACGAATGATAAGTTAACGATTTAATTGTTAATAATATTTTTTTTACAAGTTAATGAAAGGAGCAGAAGCTGTTTCTATGGTATTTGTTATATATTTTGTTTTTATTAGTTTGGTTTGGTGAGATCAATACAATTAATGTTGTTCTTAGACAGTTGTAAGCTGACAGCTGCAGGAAAAATATGCAGGGAAGGAATTCTAGAGGGTTAATGTTTTAAGAAGTAAAGGTTAGTCAAAGTGGTGAGTATAAAACCTCGAGTGATTGACACAATATAGATAGCAAGAGGATTAGAGATGAGTAAGAAGATGAGTGAGTCAGGGTACCTAATTGGAGGTGTTACAAAACTAGCCAACTCTAAGGAGTAGAGATGGCCGTTGAGGTAGAAATGGGAATATTGTGTTAACATCCTTCTATTTAATTCTTTTCATTAGTAATCAATGGACGAAGGTAGTGAACAGTCTTTTTAATCGCTCTTAGACTGAGGGCTGATTGAATGAGGTTAATTAAATTAATGCTTAATTTTACATGTAGTAAGTTATTGTTTAGTTGTGGGTAAGTTCTGGCTTAGTAGATGTAGGATTAAAGGAATTCCAGCTGTGACCATCCAGTCTTTTAGCCTATTAGGGGCTACATAGTCTAGCATATCTTTCTTTATGGAAGAGGCTAGTGTGTTATTTGAATGAGAATTGGCTGCTGTTTTTAGCAAGCTGAATGACCCTGTAGAGGCTACCTTGTTAAAATTGAACAATTAGACATATCATATATGTAGATCTTGTGAAATGCAGTGTCAGAAGAGGAAGACTTTGACTATTATTTCTATACACCAATGAGTAAACCTCAACTTGATCGCCCAATCTATGAGAAACGTCAGACAAATCTCTTTTAAAATCACACTCTGTCATAGTAGAAAAAGAACATATTAGATAATGTAATCACTCATAGACTTAAAAAGACAAGAAGGTCATGGTCGGAATGCTCTTTTTCATAACAGACATTGATTAGCACTAAACGACAGCTTCAACAACAACAACCTCTAGATGTTCATGTATTAATATCAAATTTGCAAATGAAGAAACTAAGTTACATTTCAACAGATGTTTGACTGCTAGTATTGTCTGTTTGAAAAGCATTATTGATATTAAACTCTTAAAACAGTATCGTTTCAAATGATTACCCCTAAGTTTCAGGTTCTTTGATATTATTTTAATCTTTTCTTCCATGCAAGAATAAGGCTTGCAAGTTATCCGATAATTATAAACTTTTACAATCAATAAGCAGCTATAGATTTCTTAGTTCAAACCTCGCAGTTTTAATCCTTCGTATTCATTGATTGTTTAAGAGCAGCCATAAATAAAGGTAGGTGTGAATGTGTGGTTTACGAAGTTAGCTTTGTAACCCTATGGTTTAGGATTCATTTCCACCTTCCACTATGTCCTTTGGTTCATAAAAGCGAATACACAAACTCATCTCTTCTTTATATATTAGACTAGCAGAAATACCCAGCGTTGCCTGGGTTAAAGAAACTAATGAAATTTATAAACGCTGTCTAGATTACACAGGTCTCAACTGCTAGTAGCTGAGATACCAACTTTCTACACTAATAACTCTCCAACCCATGCCAGCAAGGAACATAGACGTTAAGTGAAATGTGAAAAGAAAGTTTTCAACTCATATATATCTATAAAGTAAATACATGTAATTCAAAATCATGTTTTGTCTGACTTATTTCGTAATGAAAAAACAGGTATAGATTATAAACAATGAAAGGCCATGCGTAGAATACACACACAAACAGACAGCGAATATACCATGTTATTGTTTCAGTTTTATACACACAGATATACATTCACGCACGTCAGTCGAAAAGTGAAAGTGTAATAGTAATACTTACTTTAACACTCAATGGTTTTCCACTTCTATATATGACATGGACATACTATTCATGTAAGTGCTTCTTCATATACTGTGTTTTCTGTCTTGCCATGTTTATCACTGAGAATGTAGAGGTTCTGTTCATCTCCAACTCTAGAACATCCAACATACAGCTGACCATGTGAAACGCAGACAGCGCAAACAGATGGCAAAGCATGGTGCAGTCTTCTGCTGAGCCAGCTTCTCCTGTCAAACCATCGAAACCTTGCCAACGTGGAAAGCAGATGTTAAATGATGATGAAGATATACTGTATTTTAGCGTGTATGAGGAACCCTTTTTTGTCAAAAATTAGATAAAAAAAATATGGGAGTTTCTTATACGTGGATAGTATAATAATCCCTTACAAAACCTTTTTTACAAATTTTAAGCCCTCAAAATTAGAGGGTTTCTTATACATGTTAAAATACAGTATATGTGTAATAATAATGTTAGCTTCTGTAAATATTTATTATAATTATTGTCATTTAACTCCAGGCCAGCCCTAATTAAGGAAAACTTTGATTAGAAGCATTCATGCCATGAATATCCCATCTTTTTAAAGACAGAAGTATATGAATTGAGTGAATTTGACAGCTGTTTCTTGCAAATTAGGTTACTGCATAGAGGCTCTGGTGTTTGCTCATGCATAAATATTTTAAGTTTCTCACAGATGATAAACTTCCAGGAAATTTTGTTTCTAACTTTGGCTCCAGTTTCCTGTTGGAACTATTTTTTAATCCCTGTACTTGTCTTTGATGATAAAAAAAGAAAAGAAAAAGGAAGAATGTTACTGTAATATCTTACATTTCACCTTCCCTTAATGGATTTTAAGTCTTCATACCTGCTTAGAAGAAATTACTTTTAGTACACTGGTTTACAGAAAGTACACACGTGTACTAAAAATAAAAATTTCATAGATATGTTCATTCATAGTAATCTTTATCTAGAAATGGACATAATTTAGGGATTAAGTTACAACTTACATGACAGAAATAGATATATTCTGTAGGTGCAGGTGTGATTGAGTGGTAAAAAAGCTTGCTTCCCAATCACATGGTTCCAGGTTCAGTCCCACAGCGTGGCACCTTGTGCAAATGTCTTCTACTAATATATATATATGTGTGAGTGTGTAGGTGTTTGTGTTTGTCCCCTCCCCACTACCACTTGATAATCACTGTTGGTGTATTTATGTCCTGGTAACTTAGCGATTTGGCAAAAGAGGTTGATACAATGAATACTAGGCTTAAAAAAATAAGCACTGGGATTGATTCATTTGACCAAAATTCTTCAAGGCTCCAGCATGGCCGCAGCAGTCTAAAGACTTAAAACAAGTAAAAGATATAGGATAAAAGATATATTCTTGCCTTATGATGGCTTATTTTATTGGATTAATTAATTGCTAATTGGTTGTTATTATTTATGTTCATAGGATGACATATTAATAGAAAAGGGCAGAGCACCAGACTAGCTTTTTCATATTTTTTATTTGTTTCAGTCATTAGACTGTGGCCATGCTGGGGCACCGCCATAAAGAATTTTAATTGAATGAATTGACTCAAGTACTTACTTTTTTAAAACCTGGTACTTATTCTATTGGTCTGTTTTGCTGAACTGCTAGGTTACAGGGATGTAAACACACCAACACCAGTTGCCAAGTTGTGGGGGATAAATACAAAGACACATACACAAATGCACCACACACACACACACACACACACACACACACACACACACACACACAAACAGACACACACACACCACACACATGCATGATTACACAATGGGCTTCTTTGAGTTTCCATCAACCAAATCCACTCACAAAGCTCTGGTCAGCCTGAGTCTATAGTAGAAGACACTTGCCCTAGGTGCCACACAGAGGGACTGAACTCAGAACCATGTGGTTGGGAAGCAAGCTTCTTACCACAGATATATGTTAACACAAATTTTTTCATAAAGCCTTACAGATAGCTTTATCTTGTTCCAAGGACCAGATCTCATATTCCAACAGTTTCCACTTTACTTTTCATCATCATCATCATCGTCGTTTAACGTCCGCTTTCCATACTAGCATGGGTTGGACGATTTGACTGAGGACTGGTGGACCTCAGTCAAATCGTCCAATAGACTCATTGGATAATACAGCCTTAGACACACTATGTTTGAAAATAAGATGGGATGGTCATTGCTAGAATGCCTTTGACCACTTAACCCATGCTTGTCTGGAGCTACCCTGAGACTAAAAAAACGATTGCTATAAGTGAGATTGTTAGTTATTTTCAGCAGTAACATTGCTATTAGGCTGAGTAGCACATTGTGCTTTGTCTTCCAGCAGACAAAGCTGCCTTACTAATTGAGAACTGTGTCTTGTCAGACTCAGTTCTTAATTAAATGTCAGTATTGTATAATATTTCATAATAACCAAAATCAATAATAAAATATCAATTTTATGATAATTTTTATGTTATGGATTCAAGATAATGATAATGGTTAACACATTCCTAAATTGCTTTTGATAGGTCTATTTCGCTTGTTCTTAATGGTTGAGATTTTTAGAATATATAATATATCATGTTATAATCGAAAGTATGTCTGGAATGAAATTCCATTTAATGAATGGAGTAAAGCTTTAGTTTTGGATGAACTCTAAGATAAATTTCTCTTCTTGTATTGAGCACTCTGTCTTCTTGTTTTCACCTCTAAATATTCACAGATAAGCACAGACAGACAGACACTCACACACACACATAAACACACACATCCATGCACACAAATGCATATACACACACACACAGTTTCACACACAAGCATGCACACACGCACACACACACGTGCGCGCGTGCACACACGTGCATGCGTGCACACACACACACACACACACACAAGTTTTGGAAAAAGAAGAATGCTCAAATAGCATGATGAAAATGATGGTCTTGAGGATGGCATGACTGCCAATGGTGAAATTATACATGGTTAAGGATGAATATATATTAATTTATTATATTATTTATCTATTTCTGTTACTCAATTTCTCAATCAACTATGAAGATTTGTTGTTTTGCTATTGATTTCTGAAGGATTTCAGTATCACTCTTCTCTAAGACTTGATCGATAGAACTGTGTATAATCATTCACTTTTAATTCTTGCACATTACCATATTAGCTAAATATCTATTGCTCATGCCCAAATGAATTATATTGTGTTTTCATTCAGAAACAGATTTTAGAACTATCTCATTTGAATCCACAACAGATCTTCTATGCAGGTCTGTTGCGTATAAGCTTGATGAAAACAGAAAATATGTGCTTGCTAATTTTTCTTCTTCTTTATATTTATGTATTCAAATATAAATATAATGTCTTTTAGTTGCTGAGGCAACACTGTTGCATTGTGGTAATTCAAAGATGGATGCTGATACTCAATTGGAGCTTCTCTGTTATCTCCCCTTGGCCCTCTGGAGGATTTGAGTTTAACATTACAAACTAAAATTTCAACAGTCACCTGCCTGTCTGTCTCTGTCTATCTGTCTGTTTTTCTATGTCTCCCCACTCTCTCTCTCTCTCTCTCAACAGTGAACTATATCTCTTTCATGCTTTCTATTCACAACAAAATGGACTGTGTTATTGAAAGTTAATTTCCCTTATCAATTAATCATTGTGTGTGTGTGTGTGTGTGTGTGTGTGTGTGTGTGTGTGTGTGTGTGTGTATGTGTGCATGTGTGCATGTGTTATATGAATGTATGTCTATTGGAGATGAGTTTAGGCTGAACTGATTGGTTGGAATATACCTCCAAGCCCACAAGAGCCCCTAAATTGAGATAGATTTGAAGCGAAGAAATGTTTATTTGAAGATCCATTAATACCATGCAACTGGATAAAACATTAAAAACGCATCTTTTATACATTTAAACACATAAAACCTTTTTTGGGCTCTCATATTTTTGTTATTGTTAAACTCCTGTTCAACCCTGACTGAGTAAAACAACGATGAAAAACATTCCAGCCAAGATCATCCTCTCTTTCTGGTACTATGTAGGACTACGTAGTAGTCTTTTCTTTTTTAAGACTACGGAATGTGATTTGGATGCTGTTCCTAGCAGCTCAAATGACTGCAATAGAATCTTTCTCATTGACTTCTTGACTCTCACACTGTTAGCAAAGCAGCCAAAATTTGTTACATTCTAGAAGTTTATATGTATATATATATATATATATATATATCAGTGCCCCTGGACTGGCTTGTGCGGGTGGCACATAAAAGACACCATTTCGAGCGTGGCCGTTTTCGTGCGGGTGACACGTAAAAGCACCCACTACACTCTCTGAGTGGTTGGCGTTAGGAAGGGCATCCAGCTGTAGAAACTCTGCCAAATCAGACTGGAGCCTGGTGTTGCCATCCGGTTTCACCAGTCCTCAGTCAAATCGTCCAACCCATGCTAGCATGGAAAGCGGACGTTAAACGATGATGATGATGATGATGATGATGATGATATATATATATATATATATATATATATATATGTATATATATATATGTATATATATATATGTATATATATATATATATATATATATATATATATATATGTATGTGTGTGTGTGTGTGTGTGTGTGTGTGTGTGTGTGTGTGTGTGTGTGTGTGTGTGCATAAATAGAATTTATGTCTAAGAATTAACCTCCAGTAACAGAGAGTAGTCACCATGTTTTTTTCTGTATCTGCCACCTCTGGAGAGCATTTGGTGTTACTTAAATGTGCATTTATATAATATCCAGTTACCTAATACCCAGTGCAAAACTGATTTGTAAGATTGGCTGAAATGGATCTATAATGCTCTTTACTTGGATTAATACATACATACATACTTATATACACACACGCATGCATGCACAGACACATATGCACATATGTATAATGTATATACATGTGTATATAATTAAAATCTATATTTATATATAATAATCAATGAAATATGAAACAAAATATATGCCCTATATGTTTTCATATTTTTGCTAACAATTTAAACTGTGGTAACATATGCAATGGAAAATTGATTTCAAAATTATTTAGTTCGTTTATAGTCACATAGTTACAACTTTATAGAAAAGGGGAAGGAGAGGTTGTGTGACCTGGTTGTCTCTTTCATTGCCATTAACAGTATAAATGTGATGAATTTGCCTTTCTCCTGAATCCAACACAATTGTGGACTCATAACTCTAGAAGTAATTTAAAACAGTTGATTTTGTTTTCTAAAAGCATTACTGCAGTACAGTAAATGTAATAAATTTTACAAGTGCTCTTGCAGCTAACTATTCTCAATGCTCCTTTGGCGTGTGATCCACAAGGGAGATTACTTTAGGTTACTTTTTAAATCATTTTATACATAGTTAGCATTGTAAATGTATTTTCTTCAAAATTCTTACTATTTTACGGAGATGTACTTGCATAGCAAGTGACCTGATCTGAGATCGTGTGCTGGAACGAAAACAATTGCAGTGTGGAAGGTGTTTATAAGCCATTTAGGAAACACACTAAAACTGTTAGATTCACTTAAACATTTAAATTTAATTTGCCAAAATATTTTCGTCGCTTTGAGACCGCGACCTATTCACTGACAAAATTCTCGGATGCAGCACGAAATTTTGTCAGTGAACAGGTCGCGGTCTCAAAGTGACAAATATATTTTGGCAAATTAAATTTAAATGTTGAAGTAAATCTAACGGTTTTTGTGTGTTTCTTAAATGGCTTATAAACACCTTCCACGCTGCAATTGTTCTTACTATTTTAATAATAAGAAAACCATATAATAATTAAAATAAACGTGTAGATCACCCACCAAAGTAAATTTGTTCACATAGATCACACGGAAAGCAGCACTAACACAAAGTAAACTAAAAAGTAACCTAAAGTAATCTCCCTTTAAATTGTAGATCACACGCCAAAGTGGCACCTTTCTTTTTCTTAAGAAATGATGTGAATTTAGTGCTGGTTTCTTGTAAAAATGCAATTGCCTTCATCTCATCACTGATCACATTGTAAAAATCTTTACATAACATCTTACGGGTTTTTAGAAATTGAAAAGTAAACTAAAAAGTAACCTAAAGTAACCTCCCTTTTAGATCACACACCAAAGTAGCACTATATTACTATATTCTCTTTACATGAGCTACATCTAATCTTGTGGTTCCTTGTAATCTGCTAGACACTACCCAATTGTTGGCATTTAGTACACAGTAATAAATACCTACTGACTCCCTTTCTACAAGTGAAGCAAGGCTATTTCTCATTTCACATCTATTTCTTTATTTTAGTAATTAGTTCTTTGCCATATTGGCATTTAGGCTTTTTGGTTCAACATTATTCTTCCATGTTTAGAATATTCTATGCAATTCTTTTTTAGTACTCTGTTGGTTACAATGACTTGATCCAATGAATGGAACAGCCTGCTCCTGAAATTAACATGCAAGTGGCTGAGCACTCCATAGATGTGTGTACTCATAATGTACCTCTCAAGGAGATTTGGTATAACACAGAATGTGACAACGCTGGCCCTTTGAATTACAGGTATTGTTTATTTTTACCAGCTGAGTTGACTGGAGCAATGTGAAATAAAGTCTCTTGCTCAAGGACACAATGTGCTACTGGGAATCGAACCTATGACCCTATGATTACATACTAAACACCCCAACTACTAAGCCATGTGCCTTTATCCTATACAATAAGGACAACACAATCAGTATATCAATGTTTCTCTAGCTATTCAGTCTTGAACCTCTTTTATAATGTATGAAAAGAAAGTGGTCTAAGGACAGAACCTTAGTGAACACATATTTTGTACGCTAGATTTCTCGGTGAACTGAGAATTGCTCTGCCATTTTTGTGAATAACATTGTAATTTGTATCATAGATGCTGAATGTTAAACGTCACATAATTTATAACAATTCTATGATTATATTCTCCTCTCATTAATACAGCAACATCTAGTTTATAATCCAGTTTCAAGATATATTTGTCACTCTGTTACATAATTCTAATCACTTAATTGGGAAGTTTAATCCTTTTTATGCAGAAAAAAAAGTAGGACTTCTATTTCAAAATCAATATCTTTTGAGTTCAACAGCTTGTCATGTTTTATCAGGTCAAAATTTCTTTTTAATTATTCATCACAGAAGCTAAAACAGTTTTTTTTTCTCTGCATTATATTTCATATCCCATATTTAATTATTACTTTATAGATGGGAAATATTTGTAAATCAAAACTTAAACCACCACAAATACAGGACAGATAATAATATCTACCAAGAGAAGAGTTGTTATGTTTACTGATACATGTTTACTGATAGCCACAGCCCCCTATTGAGCCAACTTTCATTACTATATCAAATTATTTGTTTAGATGTTATGATGATCTTTCTCTTCATTCAGTGAGTGTCAATAATTTATTCAACTTCAGTGAAATCATGTGAGTCGAGTGATTTTGGTTGAGACAACTTGGTAATAGACGAACAGGATTTACAATCTACTGAAAGCTGAGCTAATGCAGAATTGAGATAACATCACAACAAAGTAGTTGTGCTCTTATATATTGTAGCAAACTTGTTCTTGTTTCAACTTGTCATAAAGCTTAAACGTTATAGGTCCAAACAAACATCAAATATTTTTTTTTTTATTTGTTATTTATGATGCATGTGTAAAACATTATCTTAAATGTTCAATGGAGCCTTACTCGGCAAAAACTACTTCAACATGCTACACATGAACAAAGCTGCAACATTAATTGTCACTCATTAATAGTTCGAGAAAAATCCAACTTCATCAAAGATGGGTATGTAATTATGTGAGCATTTAAAGATTTCGGTATCCTTAAAGATTCTGGATATCAGCCAGTTAGAAAAAACATTAAGCAGTCAATATCCTGGATATGTGAAACAACTCTTTATGAGAAGAAATCTCAAAACATAACAAAAATTCAAAGGGAAATGCAAAGTCTACAGGACATACAAGAAGATTTGATGGGGGAAGAATTAACATATTTAGGACAAAGTTCCAATTATGGCGTGACAGAATGGCAGGTGAGTAGTCAAGGACTACATAAGTTATGTTTTAATCAAGTGTTCATCATTTCTATCTTGTTTAATACAATTCTACATTTAAGAGATGAGGAATTATGTACATTATTTACATTATTTACATTTGACGGATATTTGTCCTCATCTTGTTTCTTGTTGACACAACGTTTTGGCTGATATACCCTCCAGCCTTCTTCAGGTGTCTTGAGGAAATTTTGAACCAGGGTTCTCATTCCTAAGGTATTTTTCTATGTTGTTGTTACTATTATTATTATTATTATTATTATTGTTATTATTATTATTCAGGTCACTGCCTGGAATTGAACTTGGAATCTTGGGGTTAGTAGCCCGTGCTCTTAACCACTACACCATATGTTGTTTTCCTTATAATTTCCTTATAATTAATGGGTTCTTATATTATCACAAGGACACAAATATCAAAAGCAGGTTAAAAATCAAAAGTGATGTAATTTTGAATTAATTTCAAAAATGAAGAAAATATTTAACTTTTGAAATATTTGATAAAAAGTAAAATGTTCATGATGAAAAATATCAAATGTTAAGTGTTCTTTATTGAGTATATTTAAAAAAAAAACAGCTTCAGGGAAGATTATTGATTTGCCAAAATCAAAATCAAAGGATTGTGATGACAAAAGATTGGAAACCACTGTTACAGACTAATTAAATTGACTCTAATACTTGAATGGCATTTACTGTATCAATGTAGAACATAAGATTTG
The DNA here is from genome assembly GCF_046866305.1 of Octopus bimaculoides. Lineage (NCBI taxonomy): Eukaryota > Metazoa > Mollusca > Cephalopoda > Octopoda > Octopodidae > Octopus > Octopus bimaculoides. The sequence continues at coordinate 14,801,583 of NC_142929.1, read as the reverse complement.
AATTTTGAATATGAAACAATTTAACTAAATACCATCAGAAAGCATTATTTTTTCCAGTATTTTATCAATTCTATCAGCTACCAACCTTATTTTCCCTATAATTGCTGGTGATTAATGACTGGTATTTTCAATCAAGCAGCAAAGCTCATCGGTTAATCCTTTCGTGACTTACTCTAATGAATAGACTGCTGATGTGTTTTAATCAATGTTTAATATAATAAAATTTGGAGAAATTTATTAAATTATCTCATAGTATATTATATTGGTGCTGGCCAACTGAAATCTCATGATATAATTCATACTTTAATGAGATTTTAATCCAAATTATAATTTAAATATAAACACAATATTACAAGTTATCTCAGTCTGGTAATAAAATGTTAAGCTGCTTTGCCAGATGCTCTCCATCTTGAAATGCTAGTTTCCACAAATATCATAATAATTGCTAATATGTATGCAATCCTTGGCGTTTATAAAGAATTTAGGTAGCATTTTGACCCTTTGTTTTGTTCTCTTTTCTGCTTACAGACTTTTAATCATCTTTGTTTTTATTATAAGTTGATCTTACTCTGTAAACATAGGTCTTATGTCTCAACCTTAGCTATTAGTAGGGTTTTAATTTTTTTCCCTGTTTTTTTGTCAAGTAATTTCTCTCAGTATTTTTCAGGAGTCTGTTGTGGTTAATTTCAGGTCAGTCCTAACACAGAAGAGTAATGACCAAGGAATTATTGGTTGTATTTTTTCTGGGCACAAAGTTCTCAGAGTAGCATTAGCTAAATGTGTCTTATTTCTTAGGCAGTAAGATATAATTTGAGGCAATTATGTCTACTAATTCTAGCAGTTTGAACTACTGCATAGAGGCTTCTTTGTTGTCTTTTTTCCATGCTTGTTGTGATATTTTCAAAAGTTACCCTTTATTTCTTTCACTTGTTTTTTTAAAAATATTTTGGCATTATGCTATGCTTGAGAAAAAGACCCATCAAGCCAAGTAAAACCTCAGTCATGGCAGATAACGGTGTCATGCAAATGGTTCCCATGCCAGTGGTATGTAAAAACACCCATTACACTCTCAGAGTGGTTGGTTTAGGAAGAGCATCCAGCCATAGAAACCATGCCAAAACAGACTGGAGTCTGGTGCAACCTCCCAGCATGCCAGCCCTGGTCAAACTGTCCAACCCATGCCAGCATGGACAATGGATGTTAAATGATGATGATGATGATGATGGTGGTGGTTTACTTTTTACCTTCTAGTTTTTCTCCCTAAATTCTTGTGTTGTTCATTGCAGAATTTTCTCCTATGGAGTTTAATTTAGCATAAAGAGTGAGTTACTGGCTGTTTTAGTCCTCAAATAACTTTTCCTTTTCTGTACAATGTGTGTTGTGTATTTTATTACCAACCAGATTAAACAGGATAATGTACGTTTAGTTACCCTTTTTGAATTCCTCTGTATTATTAGATCTTTGCTTGAGTTTTAGTTTATATTTTACTATCCAAAAATAAACTTGATTAAAGAATCAAAAAATTATCCTGGCAAAGTAATTTACTGAAATTATTGTAAAACTTCTTGATAAACGATGAGCAGAGTTCTGTATTTTTAGTGAGAAAGATTCTGATAAAAGATAAATTTACTAACTCAATTTTTTCTAACTTCTCTTTTTCTGATTCACTGTAACCTTAAGCCTAAACCCTAATCTCAACTCTAACCATGAATCTTAACCTTAACTGTGGCCCTGCCCATAAACTGTAACCTTAAACCAAAACCCTTGGCTTACAGGAGAAAGAAACAAATTGATACACAGATAGATAGATAGATAGATAGATAGAGAGAGAGAGAGAGAGGGGGGGGGGGAGAGGGAGAGAGGGAGCAACAGAGACAGCAAGTTTGGTTTATTTATAACACAATGTTACTCAGTATCCAAAACTCTCACAAATCACAGTCTGACATCTTAAATAAAGGTTATATTGTACAATATTTTCCTGATTTACGGAAGTATTAGATAAGACTATCAGAACTGGAATGATTTTCATCATAGTTTTATTTGTTCATGATTGATTTTGGGACTAAACAACAACATGCAAGTTAACTTGGAGTTGATGGAATAAGGCCTGATGGTGCAGCTTAATATAAATAGTGGTTATTTTTCACTCAAATCTTAAATTAGGATATGAAAAATTAGAAAATGTAGTCTTATATATAAAAAAAAAAAAACAACAAATAATGCATGCACACACACACACACACACACACACACACACACACACACACACACACACATTGATTCATAGCTGAATAGAAACCATCAGTTGCATACTCCCTTAATAAGATACGTATATGTACAACTCTCAGCATTTGAGTCACTTTATTAGCTTCAGCTAAATAGTAATAAAGAATATATACATGTATGT
>NC_142929.1:14789176-14794176 GCF_046866305.1 Octopus bimaculoides | reverse complement strand
GTTTGATTATGAATTATTGTAAAACTGCAAAAATAATTACATTTCCTTAGACATGTAATTAGACAGTATGCCATGTGACCAGAAATACGTGGCATCATTAGTATGTTCCAGTAACAAGACATGGCAGTTAACATGTTAATGTCCGACTTGAACTGTAGGAAGTTGACTGCAAGAAAAAAGACTTGTGCAGTTGGGAGTTCCAGAGGTCTGGTATTCTGGGAAAGAAGGACTGGTTGCAGTTGTTAGTGCAGGACTATGGATGACAAGAAAAGAGATGAATGTATAAGGGTGCCTGAGTGGAGCTGGCATGTGATCAGTCAGATCCGAGGAGAAGAGACGATTGTAGTAGCAGAAGAAAAGGCAGAGAGAGGAGACAGCACATCAGTGGGAAAGAGGCTGGAGTATATTTGTGACTTCATACCAGTATCACAGTATACTTGTAGGATGATGAGCTGGGCAAAATTGTTAACACACTGGGAAAGATGCTTAGTGGCATCTCATCCATCTTTACATTCTGAGTTCAAATTCTGCTGAGGTCAGCTTTGCCTTTCATCCTTTCAAGGTTGATTAATTAAGTACCAGTGAAACAATTTCAGGCCTTATGTCTTTATTAGAAAGGGTTATTATTAATATCGATATTATTATTATTATATCTAAGGTGTCAAGCTGGCAGAATTGTTTGTACGTTGAGCAAAATGCTTAGAGACATTTCATCTGTGTTTATGTTCTGAGTTCAAATTTTGCTTTGGTCGACCTTGCCTTTCATTCTTTCAGGGTTGATGAAATAAGCACCAGTTGAATACTGGGGTTGATGTAATTGACTTATACCCCTCCTCTGAATTTGCAGGCCTTGTATTAAAAATTTGAAACCAATATTTCAGTGTACTTGTGAGGGACATCATGTTATGGTTGTCACGTGATTTTGAGTGATACCATGCCAAGGTTACTCTGAATTTGTGAAGGATTTGATGCCAATATTGGAGTGTGTTTGTGAATGACATCATGCCGGAGCTGCATGTCTTGTAGACTAAACTTTTTTACAAGTTAATAGGCTTTGGGAGAATATGTCAAAGATAAAGTGTTAACCAACATATGACAGATAACTTTGCAAGTATACTTTTGCTACTATTGGCAATATCAGGAAATAATGACATACATACAACAAATTCTAATCTCACTTTTATCAAATATCTTGGTGCTAAAACAAAATGATGAAACGTGTACTAATTTTCATGTGCTGTGCGTGAGAAGACCCGGCAAGCCAAGTGAGATCATTGCCAGTGCCCCTGGACTGGCTCTTGTGCGGGTGGCACATGGGATGCACCATTTTGAGCGTGGCCGTTGCCAGTACCACCTGACTGGCCTTCATAGGATTTTCAAGCGAGATCGTTGCCAGTGCCCCTGGACTGGCTCTTGTGCGGGTGGCACATAAAATACACCATTTTGAGCATGGCCGTTGCCAGTACCACCTGACTGGCCCTCGTGCGGGTGACACGTAAAAGCACCCACTACACTCTCTGAGTGGTTGGCGTTAGGAAGGGCATCCAGCTGTAGAAACTTTGCCAAATTAGATTGGAGCCTGGTGCTGCCATCCGGTTTCACCAGTCCTCAGTCAAATCGTCCAACCCATGCTAGCATGGAAAGCGGACGTTAAACGATGATGATGATGAAATGCTTATTACTTTCAAATTTAATTGAATAGAATAAAATTCTTGTTTATATATTTGCATTAAATATATAGGCACAGGAGTGACTGTGTGGTAAGAATCTTGCTTACCAACCACATGGTTCCATGTTCAGTCCCACTGTGTGGCACCTTGGGCAAGTGTCTTCTACTGTAGCCTTGGGCCAACCAGAGCCTTGTGAGTGAATTTGGTAGATGGAAACTGAAAGAAGCCTGTCATATATATATATATGTGTGTGTGTGTGTGGATGTATGTTTGTGTGTATGTGTTTGTCCACCTACCATCGCTTGACAACCGATGCTGATTTGTTTATGTCTCCGTCACTTAGCGGTTCGGCAAAATAGACTGATAGAATAAGTGCTAGTTTCACAAACAATAAGTCCTGGGGTTGATTTATTTGACTAAAGGTAGTGCTCCAGAATGGTCACAGTCAAATGACTGAAACAAATAAAAGAATAAAAAAATGCCAGTATGCGAATGTTACATAGCTTAGTGGTTAAAGTATTTGGCTCACAATCATAAAGCTGTGTGTTTGATTCCTGGCTGTATGTTGTGTTCTTGAGCAAGACACTTTAGTTCATGTTACTCCAGTCTGCCAAAAATGAACAGTACTTGTATTTCAAAGAGCCAGACTTGTTGAAGTCTGTGTCAAGCTGAATCCCACTGAGAACTACATTAAGGGTACATGTGTCTGTGGAATACTCAGCCACTTGCATGTTAATTTCATGAGCAGACTGTTCCTTTGATGGATGAACTGGAACACTTGTCTTCATAACTGACAAAGTACCAGTTCATGCTAGTATTTTTTTAAATTTCACCAATGTAATTTCAGTCTACTCTGTTGGAAACCTATCTCTGCAAAATTCTGTATTTTTCAGAAAGTCATAAGACACACTTTCTGCAATTATGTGAATTCTCTCTTTTACTCTTTCTTTTACTCTTTCTCCCCCTCCTCTCTGTACCGTGTAAAGCATGACTTGGGAAATCAACCAACCAACCAACCTACCAACATTTATATCAACTATTGTTATGCAAAGACGATTATGTAAACCAGCATGTCTCCTGGGTTTACTGTTTAGAATTAATTTTATTTCATTGAATATATTGTGTTTAACTAAATTACAGACTATTAAATGGGAAATATATAAAAATAAATTCTTGGCACATTTGAAAAATGAGGACAATGTCCTTTCTCTACCCAGAAATGTTATTGTACTTGTGTTCAAAGAAGTTTTCTCTGAAATCCATATTGAAAAAAATTGATAAGATTTTAGGCACTTCAATTTTAGCTTCACAATATTTTACAAAGAAATCTAATATGGAGTATAATTTGGTTTTTAATGTTTATCTACATTAATATTTCTTCTTTCTAGTTTTGCTGTGCATAAAAAATGGATGATCTTGTACATTTTTTTATAAACTCCTTGATGATCTGCTTCCTATAAAATGGTGTATGAACAGAACCACTGTTTTCTATCCTTTAAGTTTGGTTGTGACACAAAAGTAGGAGACAGTATAAAACAGTTAACTTTAATGAATCATTTGTGTTTATCTTCTAATCTATTTTTTCCAGTCGCACAACTTTTTTGGTTGAACTAAAATGAAATTTGTTCTGTGATGTACAGACAAAAATCAACATTTTAAATATAATAAGATAAAATTTCTTGCACACGTGCACACACACACACACACACACACACACACACACACACACTCACACACACACACTCGCACACACACAAACACACACACACACACACACACACACACACACACACACACACACACACACACACACACACACACACACACACACACACACACACACACACACACACACACACACAAGGGTAAGTTTTATCATTTATTTTGCTTTGTTTTAGTATACTGAAATAAATGTCAAGAAATTACTAAATTTACTATCTGTTGTTTTCATACTCAATTTATAATGCTTGTAATTTATTTCCAGAGCGTCTTGATCAATGAGATGCCAGATAAAATCCTCTTGCAGATATTTTCGTTTCTCAAGCATCGAGAACTTGGGAAAATTGCACGTGTGTGCAAACGTTGGCGTCTCATTGCATACGACAGTCGACTGTGGCAGGCGGTATCCTTGCGTCCTGAATTCTCCGGTCTGCATGTGAATAATACTGAAACACTGCTGGCTTTAATAAACATCCGTTTCGGTTCAACTCTCCGATATATTGAGCTTCCCTGTGAACTGATCACGTCCCCTGTCTTGCATGACCTTGCCAATAAGTGTCCTAACCTCAAGTATATGACACTTGACTTTTCAAATGCAATGCAATTACATGACTTCAATGATTTGAACGCCTTTCCTTGTAACCTTCGAAGTCTCTGCATTTGTTTATCCGAGGTAATCTTTTTGGAGGGATTTATGCGAAGGATTTATAGCTGTTTATCATCTCTGGAAGTTCTTCATTTGATTGGTGAGTATATATTTTTTTTTACATTTTAAATTAATCAAGATTGAATCTTGTTTTATTGTTGTTGTTGTTGTTTAGTCCTGTGGCATAGCTAATGGGGGGGGGGGAGCAAGAGATGTGACGGCTCTTCTCGAACAATGTTTTAAACTCTTTAGTTACCTATGTCTGTAGTTGTAAGTTCCATACATAACGACATATGAAAATAATGAATGTAGAATGCAATTACATATATTATAGCTTTCTTTTATTTGTTTCAGTCATTTGACTGCGACCATGCTGGAGCACCACCTTTAGCTGAACAAATCGACCCCAGGACTTATTCTTTGTAAGCCTAGTACTTATCCTATCGGTCTCTTTTGCCGAATCACTAAGTTACGGGGATGTAAACACACCAATATTGGTTGTCAACCAATGGTGGGGTGTCAGACACAGATACACACACACACACACACACACACACACACACACAGATATACAATGGGCTTCTTTCAGTTTCTGTCTATCGAATCCACTCACAAGGCTTTGGTCGGCTCAAAGATATAGTAGAAGACACTTGCCCAAGGTGCTATACAGTGGGACTGAACCCAGACGCAAAGTACTTACCACAGAGCCACTCCTACGCCTATATACCAATGAAATATTTTGTGCAATGAGTTAAAAATTGTTTGGTATGTGTCATGGCACCTTTTTCTTATGTGCTCACTCATCCTAACTTTAGAACCTGGCTATGCCTCTGGTATAGTCCTTCAAGTCAGCCTTGGCTGGTAGATGTATTATGAAAGAAATTCCTGCTATGAGACTAACCTGTTTATTTTAAAAATTATTTTCTGATGCAGTTTGTCTATACTACATTTATTACCAAAAGTTT
>NC_142929.1:14756676-14781676 GCF_046866305.1 Octopus bimaculoides | reverse complement strand
CCCTCTTGGGTTGCAAGCTGCATGGTGATCTCACTAGTAACATGAGAAAAGCCCCCAGTACACACTGTAAAGTGGTTGGCATTAAGAAGGGCATCTAATTGTAGAAATCATGCCAAAGCTCAATGTAGCCCCTAGAAGCATTGGATCCTATTGAACCATTCAATCCATGCCAATATGGAACATGGATGTCAAATGATGGTGATGATGATGATAGTTGGTGAGTTTGCAAGACCAGCTGAGTACTACATTAAATAAATTACAGTTTGTTTCTATAAAATCTTGCATTCAAATTGGTTTTTCAATTTCATTGCATTAAGGTCAATAGAAAAAGTCCAGTAAAATATTTGAGATTTTGTTGCTGTGTCTGTAATCCTTCCTGACAGAGCATTTCTATAGTCAAAGACATTCAAGCCTTGATCTCTATTCTGTCTTTTATTCCATATCTACACTTTCCTATGTGACCTTCCATTTTGTAGGCAGTTGGATGTGATTTAAGAGAAATTTAGTTGCTATGTCTAGCAGTGACCGCACAGGGGCTCTCTCATTGGTTTCAATTCACCTAAGTTGATTTAATCACTATAATCCTTTCTTTGAAAATATCAACCCTGTGCTTGTGTAATTAACTAATACCAGAAATGAATAACAAATAATTTATATGGATTCTGTATGTTTAGAATGTTACTGTAGAGTGTTGGCTTCCTCTAATCCACACAAATGATAATTGGTATACCAAATGTCACATAGCTTCTTGATTATGAGAGTAATGGTTGTTCAAAATCTAGGCTGTTTCTTAAATAGACAAGTATTTAGAAAATTTATTTGAATGTATATTCAGGTGTTCTAGTAACATTTTTAATACTGCTCTACCAAGTAACATAGCAGTCTAAACTTTATCAAGAAAATGTGAGGCATTTTGATTAGGCACAAGTATATTGTTTCTTCTCTCCCATGTGAAACATTTCAAAATGTTGTAACAGAGATAAAAGCCAAAATAGTGAGCTATTTTCGTTTTGCAGTCATGGGCTTTATGCTGCACAAATAGTGAATAAAAAGCTCTGGAAAAGCAGAACCTACTAAAGGGAATTCATAACAGCTTCACATAGCCTAAATTTATTTCCATTACAGCAAATTTTCTAAATGTATGACAAATGTATTGAACACATTTCATTTATAATAAGAGCACTCAGAGAGTGCAAACCTACACCAAGGCAACCTCTGAATGATTAGTCAGAGATGATTTTTAAAAAGAGAATATCTCAAATAAACTCAACTGCTTTCACAAACGAGAATACTAAAAATGAACCTGACTGCTCTAAATAAAAAATTCGGAAAAATAATCCAGAATCCTTGTCCAATACCAGATTGATCCTAAAATCTAATCACTTTGTGCCAGTCACGAGGCCAAACATCCCTGAAAATTTCATCCAAATCCATCCAGTGGTTCTTGAGATATCTTGTCCACGGACTGACAAACAAAACATGAATGAAAACAATACCTCTGCCTTCGCTAAGGTATAGGTAATTATATTCTTAATTTGTATGTAACCTGCTTTACAGATATCAAAGAACTAAAACACATATTCCATTCCAGAAAATTCTTCCTTACTTTTTTAATGTATTTAGTAACCTTTCTGAGTTCAAATTCCACTGAGGTCAACTTTGCCTTTAATCCTTTTGGGGTTGATAAAATAAAAACCAGTAGAACAGTAAGGTCAATGTAATGAACTTAGCCCCACCCTCAGAATTGCTGAACTTGTATCAAAATTTGAAACCACTATATTAGAAACTAATTAATTACATTAATTTCAGGAAACTAAGAATTGGTAAGTTATTGTTATTAAATAGACACAATAATGGCTGTGCAGTTAGGAAATTTTGTGTTACAATTATGTTAATCTGGATTTGATTGAGTCTAGAAATGTTCTGTGAGTGGGATTTGGTTGACAGTAAATAGTAAGGAAATATATCACAATACATATACAAACACACATGTATGAGTATAGACAGAAACTAAAATACCAGTGCTGCCTGACTGGCTCCCGTGCCGGTGGCATATAAAAAGCACCATTTGAGCACGGTCGATGCTAGTGCCGCCTGACTGGCTCCCGTACTGGTGGCACATAAAAATCATCCACTACACTCTCAGAGTGGTTGGCATTAGGAAGGGCATCCAGCTGAAGAAACCTTGCTAGAACAGATTGGAGCCTGGCGCAGCCTCCTGGCTTGCCAGTCTTCAGTCAAACTGTCCAACCGATGCCAGCATGGAAAGCAGATGTTAAAAGATGATGATGGTGGTGGTGGTGGTGGTGTGTGTGTGTGTGAGAGAGAATATCTATGTTTCTTTGTCTTGATATTGTGCATGGTAGTTCTACAATGATTGTTATACAAAAAGTGCCATTCATTTCTAGTATTCTGCAAGAACATGTTTAGTCATGAGGAAATATTACCTTGTTTGGAAACAGGTGAAGCTTGGTGATAGGAAGGGCATCCAACCTGCCTCAACAAATTTCATCTGACCTGTGCTAGCATGAAAAAGTGGATGTTAAAATGAAGATTATTATGATATGATATGTATGTGTATATTGTTCATGGATGTATATTGTTAAAAGATGTAAGCAGTAGGAAAGAAAATGAAAAAAAACAACAACAAAAATGTGCTGTCTTGTGTGATATTTGTTCTGCCCAAGTTATACAAATAATCCCTTATCATTGTCATCATTGGAAGTCTGATAAACCAGTGTTTGGCTTGTTAGAAACCTGTAAACCTGTAAACAATGACACTCTTGTAAACAAATTGTGATATCCAGTATTATAGATGATTTATTCACCTATTAAGAAATAAATGTAAAATGGATTTGTGTAACATATAAAATTATGAATCAGTGGTAGTTGTAAAGAACTTTGAAAATTGTATGCCACTTATTATACTCTATTGTGATATTATGGATTTTAACTTAAGCTGAAAGTTTTATTTTTTACTCTCACATGGATCCACATATTTCAATAAATCTTTCTGCGTCAGATCAGTTCTAATACTTTAACATACAGTTCATTTTACCAAAATATCTGGGCCAGTCTGTCTCCTTTTAGAAATATTTAACTGTGTATGAAATATCCATTTTACTGCTTATAACTTAGATATTTTGGAAGAGGATATATTTTATATTTATGGCTTTTTTATATGCAACTGGAAAGGAAACCAGCTTGACTGAGAAATAATGGCATGTAAATGTAGAAAATCCATAAGTAATGTAAATTTGATTGACTAATAGGAAGATGATGGAACGTACATTGTAGTATTCCTAGTAAAAAGAAATGAAAATATAGGATATGGATAATTTGTAATAATCTATCTCCAAGTGGATTCAGAACAAAAGACTAATTTTCTAATTCTTTCATGAAATTTCTTGTAGAAAATGGATTCTAATGCTGCTTCTTTTTAATCTATTTTTTATGAAAAATGTTGTTTTGGGGCAGAATGTCTAAATTTTGTTCCTTCAAAATCTCTTCACATTGTGACATTCTAGCTAGACTTATTACTAAATGTCTCCGATATTTATATTCTCATCAATATTATTTTTTTTTTATATATACATTGTTGATTGACATTTTAGCTGTTTAAGAATTTACAAAAAATTACTTATATTCAGTTCTTGTTTAATTCTTAATAAAATCTTCTACAATAAAATATAAAAAATTTTTGTTGCCTCTCTGTGGCCTGGTCATACCTTACATAATCAACTACATCTCTAATGATTCTTTCCAACAAATGATCTCAGATGATTCCTTCCAACAAACATTCCTTCCAACAAACATTCCTTCCAACAAACATCCTTTCGTGTCGATAAATTAAGTACCAGTTGCGTACTGGGGTCGATCTAATTGACTGGCTCCCTCCCCAAAAATTTTGGACCTTGTGCCTGGAGTAGAAAAGAATATTAAATTCAAGGAAGGCAGAGAGGTGGCAGAAACATTAGCATGCCGGGCAAAATGCTTAGCGGTATTTCGTCTGTTTTTACATTTTGAGTTCAAATTCTGCTGAGGTCGACTTTGCTTTCCATCCTTTTGGGGTCGATAAATTAAGTACCAGTTGCATACTGAGGTCGATATAATCGACTGGCCCCCTCCCCAGAAATTTCGGACCTTGTGCCTGGAGCAGAAAAAATATTATCTATCAGAACATAAAACATTTTCTAGAGTAGGTTTCTTTTGGCAGATCATCTGTGTTACTCTTTTCCACCATCATGTGTTGGCAATGTGTATTGTATCGCCATGCAGCTTTCTTTTTCAACTCATGCTTCAACACCCATAGGAGAGTTTCATTTCCATTTCAAGATCAGAAACCATCTCTTTGGCTTCATTCCAGATGTTTTTCCAGCAGTCTCATTTTTTTCATCAGGTTTTCAAGGAGAGTTTCAATGTTAGATGCTTCCATTTCCATTGAGGTATCTCTGCATGAACAACCTTATTGCAGATATCTATTAGACTTCATACTAAACAATCAACCCAGAAACAAAACTCTGTTGGTATGCTAATACTCTGTTCTCTTCATTCCTTGTCTTGGCTATTAAGTTAAACTCCAAAAGTTCTTGCATTGCTAACTGAATGCCAGTAAGGTGATATATAAAAGGTTTGATACTTTCAAGTTTTTCAGACAACGTGGTTTCTGAAATTCCTTGTAGAGAACATCCTTTGTGATTTGTAAGTAATTCTCATCATTTAGAAGTGGAACTAACCATGTTATAGAACATTTGAACTGGTCCAAAATATGTTATAGCTTGGGGTATGTACCAGGGTGGAAATTTAAAATGCCTGAGGGTTAAAATGTTGCTATATTTGATTACTAGAAAAATGCAAAATTTTTGCTGGGATCAATCAAAGGCATTTACTCCCTCAAGCCCCCTAAACTCTGAAAATAGGGGATTTTTGTAAATTTTTAAAATAGCGGAGTTTGGAGTGCTTGGGGAAGTAAATGCCATCGACTGATCTAAGCATAAATTTAGCATTTTTCTAGTAATAATATATAGCAGGATTTTAGGCCTCAGGCATTTTCAATTTTTTATTTTCACTCCACCCAAACACACAATGTGTGTGGGGGTATATTGATTGTGTAATCTAGCGTGGATTGAAAATAAAAAGAATATGGAAATTGAAAATACCTGAGGCCTAAAATCTTGCTTTATATTATTACTAGAAAAATGACGAAGTTTTGCTTAAATCAGTCAAGGGAATTTACTCCTTTAAATCCCCAAACTCCACTATTGTTAAAAGTTTATAAAAATCCCCCATTTTTGGAGTTTAGGGGGCTTGAGGGAGTAAATGCCCTTAATTGATCTTAGCAAAAGTTTTGAATTTTTCTAGTAATTAAATATAGCAACATTTTAGCCCCAGGCATTTTCAATTTCTACATTTTTAAAATTTTCACTTCACCCTTGTGGAGTGAAAATTTCACTCAAGCATTGTGCCAATAGTTCTTGTTGGCATCCTTTTGTCTCAGGAGACAATGGAGTTGCGCATAAACTAACCCAGTCTGGTTTTTACCTTTCATGTCCTCTCCAGTTTCCTCTCCAGTTTTGCTCAGGCCTGGGCTAGATGTAAGAAAATCCTGGGTAGCCCAATCGTCAGGATTCCTCTCTCGACCTTGCTGACATAGTCCAAAGAAGTGCAGAGCATTACGTTTGGCACCAGATTGGTTGCAGGAGCTGCCAGAAGAGTGTCGAGTCAAACACTAAACCGCCTACGGGGCTCCACTCCCGGATTTCTTTGAAGGTTGTCTCCTTTCTGTAACCCTGAATAGGGGCTCATACCAGGTACTGTCAGCTGGAGCCAGCTGAGCCCAGAACTCGTGTCAGGCAAGGCCATCAGTCCCTGAAGTAGTGAAGAAAATCGCTACCCACTACCTATTGTGCTTATAGTAGGAAGGAATATTTGAATTAAAACCGTCATAATTTTATCTAGAGAACTTTATATTTCTAACAGCAGTTTAATACTAACAATGTTATTTTAGCCAATCCTTCTAAATTCTGCAGACAGTGCATTTCATTGAAAATATAACCACAAAAGGGTTAAATTATCATGATGATACTGGTGAGATATAAAACAATTGCTAACAAGCCATACTATGTCTTGTTTTGTTTCCTCCCTGCCTTGAGTTTGTGTGTTCATGTAGTTTATTGTTTTAAAAATTTTAATAGAATAAACATCAGCAAGAAGCTAAGTTGAATCAATCACCCAAATACCCATATTAATAAAATTGGCTGCATTCCTGTATCAAGAAATAAATATTTTATTTTAGCCAGAAAATATCTGCATTATTGAAAATTGCTTTATTTTCTGTGAGTTTCTTTTCAACTGCATTGTAATAAATTGCTATTGCAAGCTTTAATTCATGTCATGTACTGTTTGGTTTGGCTCAGCTGATAGCAGCCAAACAAGTATTCCAACAAAATTAATATAAAAACACAACTCTAATTAAACATATAAAAACAAAAAAAGAATGTTATCTGGAATATTGTATGCAACAGAATGAAATTATTCCATATTCTGTAACATTATTTGGAATTTCGACTGAGTAGATAGATTTTGTTTCAACATAAAAAATTTCAAAGCTTTTATCTTTTTTGCTTTTAATTGCTTCATTCATTGGATTGTGGCCATGCTGGGGCACCATCTTGAAGGGTTTAATCAAACAAATTAACCCCAGCATTTTCAAATGTCTGAAACAAGTAAAAGAAGAAAAGAATATACATATACATATACATATATATATATATATATATATGCATATATATGTGTGTGTATATATATATATATATATATATATGTGTGTGTATATGACTGACTATCATATACAGTTGGCCAAGGTGCTCTGCAGAGGGACTGAACTCAAAACCAGGTAGTGACAAAGCAAGCTTCTTAACCACACAGCCATGCCTATGTCTGGTATTCTTTTACTTGTTTCAGTCATTTGACTGTGGTCATACTGGAGCACCGCCTTTAGTCAGGTAAATCGACCCCAGGACTTATTCTCTCTGTCTCTTTTGCTGAATCGCTAAGTTACAGAGATGTAAACACACCAGCATCAGTTGTCAAGTGATGTTGGGGGAACAAACATTGACACACAACAAACATATATATATATATATATATATATATATATATATATATATATATATATATACAACTGGCTTCTTTCAGTTTCCGCCTACCAAATCCACTCACAAGTCTTTGGTCGGCCTGAGGCTATAGTAGAAGACACTTGCCCAAGGTGTCACGCAGTGGGACTGAACCTGGAACCATGTGGTTAGGAAGCAAACTACTTACCACACAGCCACTCCTGTGCCTGGTGTTTACAAAATAATTATAAAGTAGCCAGGTCTAATATATACAACTGCTAACAATTAATTAATTTATCTTTAGATCTTGTTAATCAACTAGAATATAGGTTAATCAATGTTTTGATGACTTTGCTCTTGTTTTTCTCTCAAAACTTGTTTTGATTTTTGTTTAGTACTTGTTAGCAATTATAGGGCAAAGATGACTTTATTTATTTCATTAATTAGACTGTGGCCATGCTGGGGCACTGCCTTGAAGAATTTTTAGTTGAACGCATCGACCTTAGTACTTATTTTCTTTCAAGCTTGGTATTTGTTTTATTGGTCTCACTCACAAGGCTTTGGTCAGTATGAGGCTATAGTAGAAGACACTTACCCAAGGTGCCACACAGAGGGACTGAACCATGTGGTTGGGAAGCAAGCTTCTCACCACAGAGTCATACCTGTGCCAATGTGGAAAAATATATTCTTAAACTAGAGAACATCCTGCTAGAACCCATTTGCCTCAGTATTTTTGTAATATTATTAATGGTTTGGAACACACTTTGATCCATCAACAATAATGCAGACATCCCTGCAATATAGGATTCCATGTTTCTGAAAATCTTTTAATGCAGAATTTTGTAATGTGGAACATTGATTGCTATTGAGAAATGTTTAAGGAAAGAAATTCAAGTAATACAGCCAATGTTATGTATGGAAATAACAATTTTTAAACACTGGCAGTGTAGAATCATCATCATCATCATAGGCATTGGCATGGTTGTGTGGTAAGAAGCTTGACTCTCAACTACATGGCTCCAGGTTCAGTCCCACTGTATGGCACCTTGGGCAAGGGTCTTCTACTATGGTCTCAGACCATCCAAAGCCTTGTGAGTGGATTTAGTAGACAGAAACTGAAAGAAGCCCGTTGTGTGTGTGTGTGTATATATATATATAAGTGTATCTTCGAAACGCCTAGTTTAGAATAGAGGCAGCTGATGAAGGAAAAGTTCCATAAGTGGCTCATCTGTTTTCCTATGTATTTGTTATGTTGTCTGTCAACAAAGTCTGTTTTTGTGCTTTATGTTCCCGTTCCTTTTTCTCACGTCCTGTACCTGGATATGCATCTATATATACAAGTAGATGTAGGTATGTACATATATGTATGTATACATGCATATGCTCTTATATCATTTGTATTACTATATATATATATATATATATATATATACAGTAATCCCTTGGCATATCACGGTTTACCTATTGTGGTTTATCATTTAAGCTTACGTTGATTCCTCCGTGGTACTGTTGTGCGTTTATAATAAAATAAAATATATACAATTTATAGAAATGATTTTTTAAAAATATGTAGTACAGTACTGTTTCTGCTTCACAGATTTTCACTGATCATAGGAGGGGGGGTATGGAATGTAACACTCGTGATAGTCGAAGGATTACTGTATATATATATATATATATATATATATATATATATATATATTATATAATGTATATAGACGTAGGAGTGGCTGTGTGGTAAGTAACTTGCTTACGAACCACATGGTTCCGGGTTCAGTCCCACTGCGTGGCACCTTGGGCAAGTGTCTTCTACTATAGCCTCAGGCCGACCAAAGCCTTGTGAGTGGATTTGGTAGACGGAAACTAAAAGAAGGCCGTCGTATATATGTGTATATATATATATGTATGTGTGTATATGTTGTGTATCTGTGTTTGTCCCCCCAACATCGCTTGACAACCGATGCTGGTGTGCTTAGGTCCCCGAAACTTAGCGGTTCGGCAAAAAGAGACTGATAGAATAAGTACTAGGCTTACAAAGAATAAGTCCTGGGGTTGATTTGATTCGACTAAAGGCGGTGCTCCAGCATGGCCGCAGGCAAATGACTGAAACAAGTAAAAGAATAAAAGAATAAAAGAATATATATATATTATATATATATGTATATATGTATATATACACACAGACATGCAGGAAGTAAATAGACATCTTTACTTTTCAAAATCTTTTATTTAATACTCAAAGCGAACAATTGAAATGTAATTGATAGGTAGAACTACATACTTTAGTATTTAGTTGACATTCCCTTTGCAGTTTTTTAATTCAGAAACTCTTTTTGGCATTGAACTGATGAGCTTTGTGGTTGTCTCTTGTGGAATTTCTGCCCACTTTTTATGCAACAATTGAAACACTTCATCTTTACATTTAGGTTTCTGTTGAGTTTTTCATATAGCTCTATCTAGTATGCTCCAAAGATTTTCAGCTGGGTTCATGTCAGGAGATTGGTTCGGCCAAGGAAGCTTTTTGATCCCATTTTCAGTCAGCCATTGTTGATTCCTTTTCGCTGTGTGACATGGAACCCCATCTTCCATGAATAAAAACACATTTTTCGTTATGTTATCATATGAATACATTGGAAGTAGTCCTTGCTTAAGTATTTCGATGTATTTTTCAGAGTTTATAGTTCCAACACATTCGATCAGCTCAGAACGACCATTGCTGGTGACAGCTCGCCATACAATTACAGAGATACCACCATATTTCACAGTTGGTTGGAGTCGTTTCAAATCAAATTCTTGATTGGGAAGCCTCCAGACTCAAACACGTCCACTGTCTGAAAATAATGCAAACCTGGATTCATCTGAGAAAATCACTCTATCCCAAAATTAACTGGATTTTTTGATATCTCCTTAGCCCATTTCTTTCTTTTCATGATATTAATTGGTTGAAGGAAAGGTTTTCTTCTAGCTGCTCGTCCATAATACCCAAGCTTATGCAGATATGTAACACACGTTCTTGGACTAACTTCTAGCTGTTCTGCAATGTCAGAAGCCTTCGAATGGGGTTCGTTTTCCGCAATTCTCCAGCATGGCCACAGTCAAATGACTGACACAAGTGAAAAAGAAAAAAGTAGGAAAAAAAAAAGAATATATTTTAATATAAATAGATCAGAGATAATAGAAAAGGGAATTCACAAGATTCTTTATTCAAAACCACTACAATTATTTTGACTTGTTTTCACACTTGTAGTTCATAGGTGAGATGCTGTGCTGTCAGTTTTCTTGCATCACAGGTGTAGAATGTTCCTCCTCAGGTGACTATATCTCCTCACCATTTTGCTTTATTTCATAATGTATAGCTACATAAATGTGGCATTGTAGAAGTTCTCAGATGGAACTATATTTTATTATATTTTAATCTACATGAATTTGATCAATGGGATATATACATACTATATTTTAATATATATAAATTTAATTACTGGGATATATACATACTATATTTTAATACATATGAATATGACTAATGAGATAAGTGTATATTAAACTCATAAATGATATCAAAATAAATGTCAGCTTTATGCAACAAATCTTGAAAATTGAACCATTGTGCTTTAGATTTTTTTGATACATTTGTTTCATTTTGTTATCAAAGAAGGAGAGAAAATCCAATACAATATCCAATATATGAACAGGTGAGATGAAAGTCGGTCTTATTCGTAGGTGTCCTTATCTCCATATCAATGTGATCCTTAACATAATTACTATTTGTTTATTGACAATTTGTCAAGCTGTTTATTAACATTCTCTCATGTCTCACTTGGAAAGAAAATGCAAACTAAAAACAATTTCTTATCATTTGTGAAATTAAATAACTCTATCGACAAACAGAAGAATGTGCTTGCATTTAGAAAGTTTGTAAACTTGTTTTCATTGATTTGTTATTTTTGTAGAAGTTGAGAAAATTTGATTGTCTTGTGAGAAAATACTGTTATGTAAACATTGTCTTATCTAGGAAGAGAATTTATTGATTTCTTTTTATGGTATCACGTTTGTATATATAACAGAAATGTGTGAGGTGAAGAGGCTAAGAAAAATATTATTTTTGACCTCCTTACTTGGAAATGAGGTAAACTGAGCAGGTTGCATGTGGAGTGGAAACAGGTTATGAATCTGTTACAAGCAACAGCTGTTTGGATGAAAAATAATGAGGAAAGTGTATCTAAAAAGTGTGGTAAGCTTCACATAATCTAGTAAATGATCAAAGTAGATACAGAGAATGGGTTATACAACACAGGAAAATTTTTTTGCTAAATAGCCACGATATATTCTTATTTCGGTCAAAGGTTGTCTCAAATTTACATGGAAGAAGTTACATTATGGGGTTTATGTCATTTTGAAGGCGTTTAAAAATACAAGCAGAGAGAAATAGGTTTAAGTAGGAATTGAAACAATTGTGTTTCTGCATGAAGAACCGTGATCATTCATATTAGTAACTTTGAAAGAGATAATTCTAGAACAATGCCACTGAAATCCTGTAATTAATAGAATATGAAGCGTGTCCATGATTGTGCTTGATGCAAGTCAACAGTAGATTTACAGATTCAGTTTGTTAAGTGTTTATTTCTTTTCTATGCCATGACACCATTTTGATTGTTATTCATTTATGAAAATAGTTCAGTATTAAAATAAAGGTGAAGTATACATTTTCATGAATTAGTTGTCCTGTTCTGAATGTTAATTGGTATCTGAGATGAATATTGATAGGTATCTTTCAATTTATTACAAAATTTAACATCTAAGGTATGCAATTATGGCTAAAGATATTGATGGAATATTGATTAAAGAGCAGTTTTTATATACTTTTACATCTATGCTAGACAAAAATATGGTAATAATAGAACAGAGGAATGGGGAAATAATTTAGAGAAGAGGGGAAAATATTTAAGGAACTTAAGACTTTATCAAAAATATCAAATAAAAAGACCCCACCAAAAACCTGTCTCTGGAGAGAAACAATATGAAGGGTGGTAAGGTATGGTAGGATTCACATCTATAGAGAATTTATAGAGACTGGAATAGTAACTGAGTTTAGGTTTTGGATGTGGAGTGCTGTTTTAAAAACACAGAATATAAGCCCAGGGATACCTATGTGATGAAGAACCCTTCTTTGTAATTGTGTGCTTTCTATATTTAATGACATCGTGTGGTTTCTTTGGTAAGAGTTTTCTGTTATAGTCTCAGACTGACACAAGTCATGTGAGAAATTGTGAGCAGGTGGAAACCTGTTGGATTATCAACACATATATGTGTGTGTGTGTGAGTGTATATGCCAGCATGGAAAGTGGATGTTAAATGATGATGATGATGATGATGATGATGATACATACGCACACATACATACATACATTCACACACATACACATACATACATACATACATAAATACATACATAGTTACATACACACATACACATACATACATACATACACATACATACATACATACATACATACATACATACATACACACACATACATACACATACATACACACACACACATACATACATACATACATACATACATACATACATACACAATAGGCTTGTCTCACTTGCTGATGATATATCTACTTACGCATACATCATGATCATCTTGATCATCATCGTCATCATCATAATCATCATTTAACAGGAGCTGACAAGACCAGGAGCTGTACCAAGCTCCAGGGTCTATTTTGGCATGGTTTCTGCAGATGGATGCCCTTCATAATGACAACCACTTTACAGAATGTATGAGGTGCTTTTCATGTGGTACCAACATGTGCAGGGTCACCAAGTACCTTGCATCGTAAAAATCCCTCAAATGAGAGAAGGGAACTGTTGCTGGTGAAGCTTTGTGCCAGTTAAAAGACTTAAAGTAAACAAGGAACAGATGTATACATGCACATGAGTGTGTGTATGTGTGCATACATACACATGCACACACACAGAGACACAGACACACACACACACACATGCACATATGCATGTATATATTCTTGTTATATAGTTTTTGTAGTATAGTC
Source organism: Octopus bimaculoides (assembly GCF_046866305.1). Lineage (NCBI taxonomy): Eukaryota > Metazoa > Mollusca > Cephalopoda > Octopoda > Octopodidae > Octopus > Octopus bimaculoides. The sequence goes on along the minus strand of NC_142929.1, from coordinate 14,768,495 downwards.
AACTGGGCTGAGCCTATTCTTCATCATCATCATCATCATCCTCGTTTAACATCTGCTTTCCATGCTGGCATGGGTTGGACAGTTTGACTGGGGACTGGCAAGCCAGGAGGCTGCATCAGGCTCCAATCTGATCTGGCAAGGTTTCTACAACTGGATATCCTCTCTTCCTAACATCAGCCACTCCAAGAGTGTAGTGGATGCTTTTTTATGTGCCACCGGCACGGGGTACAGTTAGGTGGCACCGGCATCCTTCAAGCAATATCCACAGACAGGGAGAGCTAAGTTCTCCAAGATGGTTAAGCACTCATCTTTTCTGTACTGACTCTACTCATAGCAAACAGTAGTCCTCCCCCCACTGCCGCCACCCTAGCAAAATGAAACTATTTAAGAGTTCAAAGACTAAACTTCCTTTGATGTCATAGTTGTGCATAATTATGCTCAATACAATTTATTTTTATATGTGTGTACAGTCTGGCATAGATTACACCTTCTAATGATCTATAGAACATCTCAAAGTGAATATTAGTAACAAGCAGCTTTGAGATATATTTGCTATTGGAATACAGTGCCAACTTACCTCATGAAAGATATTTCAATGTAGAAGTATGATATAGAGAGAAAATGATAATTTACTCATCTTTGTTGCCTCTATTTAGCTGTATTTTATATGAAATTGGAAACATGGTGATTTATTGCAAATGGAAATACATCAAAATTCGTTTCAGTTTCCAAATCAAATGTTTACCTCCATCATCGCTCAAAGAATCAAAGACATGTGTTCTGTCTATCCTGCTTTAAAGTTGCACAGCCTTAATGAAAACATACCAGATAAAAACATTAAAAGTAAAGCAATTAATGTCTTTGAGAAGAAAGAAAAGGAATGAAAATGAAAGAAAAGAAACCTAGAAATGATTCAATTCTAATAATTCAAGCAAACACCATTTCTTTCTTCTTACATTTGATTTATACTGCAAACTCTGTTATCAAAAGTTCATAGCTCCTGGTATATGGATTCCGTCTGTAAATGTCACATAATTCTTCTTCTATTGATCAAAAACCAGTTATATCAATAATATTTATTTGAGAGCCAAAGAGACAATCTATGTGTGGTCTTTCACTCTGTGAGAAACTAAAACTAAATATCTCACAACTTACGCTTTATTATCTTAAAATTGGAAGGACATATGGAATAATGGAGTCCAGAAAAAAAAAACAGCAACAAAACAAAAGCAAAACATGCGATAGTCATAACTGGAAAAGGCTTTTATCATAGATCTGTCTGTTTGGGGTCAACCTTAGGCTAAGCATCCATGATATTTCAATTACATGAAAGTGTAATTAAATATGTTAATGTGCTAATATAGAAGACCTTTACAGAAAAGTTCAGTTTACTAGAAATAGCAACCAAGTCTCCTTCTAGCCAGACACTACAATCTTAAGGGAAAAAAGGAAGAACACATTAAAGAATGTTGTGTTAGGTATATTCAAATGTGATGGTCCTGGCTGGCATGTCTTTGAATTTAGGTCTGCTCAACCGTGGTAACATCTAGGTAAAGTGGCAAAGTAGATAAGATCTCTGACTACCAGCTCTTTAGTTATGAGTTCTAATCTGTTATTAGTATTTCATTTTGTCTCTCCATGAGGTACTTAATTCTATAATCCAATGGAGAGAGGAAGCATCTGACCTTTCTGAGATAATGTTATGTAAAATGGATTAGTCTATTTTAAGAGAAAAAATTGTTTTCTACTTGTTTAAAGCTTTTTACACAGTAATCTTTGAAAATAATGGCAACATTGGGGATCAGAAATATTTTTATCATGAATTTTACATTATCAAGGAAATAAAATAAATGAAATGAGAAATGAGGAAAGCTTCTAACAATGAAGAAAGTTTTGAAAAAAACTTTTATTTTTTGGGTGTATAGGCCTATCTTCAGAGGGATATAATCAAAAGCGTTCCTCATTTCTCATTTCATTTATCATTCTACTTCTGCACTACAATGCTTCAAGTAAACTGCAACGCACTTCTTTATCTTGGAAAGTTTTTTTTTCAGATGTATTTATTACATAAATAAAAACAATCCAATAAATAAGAAACAGAGATTCAGTGAAATGAATAACACTTTAATAGCTGCTAGATATACAGTATGTAATTTGGCCAAAATAAATAAACATTTTAAAATAGAAATGAAGCTTTCTCAAAATAGGAGAAGCAGATGTATACAAATTAGTAGATTTGCCAATAGTTTATTGTACAATTATTTTCAAAGGTATCTGTTATATTTCATACAAAGGAATGTATTTTGACTGACACCCCTACCTCCATGAATCTTCTAATTGTGCTACTACTCACTCAGGTGCTTTAAATAATACCATCAATCCCCCTACACTTCACATTGTATCCATACTACTGCTCCTTAACACCTCTTCCGCCTCCTGCTACTTCTGCTGCTGCCCTTCCCTGGCCCACTCCTATTTCACCTCAATCCCCATTTGTTTTATACTTTCCATACACTAGCAGTCTCACTTGCCTTACCCCGTTCTGCTTTTACTATTCTCTTCCTCATATTCACCTTGTACCTCGAAAGTACACCCTTACCACCATCCCTTTTCTCTCTCTCTCTCTCTGTCTTTCCATCTGAGGAAGCTATATACTCACCTCTTCAGGGAGACACCTGTTGCTGTCCCTCTATTATTCTTTCACATCACTCGAAACTGTACCTCACTTGGTTGAGGGGACATGATTTGTGAGTTCTTGGTGACCTCACTCGTGCTGGTATTGCAAAAATAAAAATGCATTCTGCACGTTCTGTAATGAAACTGGTGATAGGAAAGGCATCCAGCTGCAGAAACCATGCCAAAGCAGACATTGGAGTTTGGTACAGACCTCTGGCCCATCAGTTCTTTTTGAATTAACCAATCCATGCCAGCATAGAAAAAGGGACATTAAATGATGATGATGATGATGACCTCCCCCTTTATATATATATAAATGTGTGTGTGTGTATATATAAATATATATATATATATATATATATATATATATATATATATATATATATATATATATGTATGTATCTATGTATGTATGTATGTATGTATGTATGTATGTATGTATGTATGTATACATGTATGTATAGTTTACTGTTCTGTTAAGGTGTGATCAAAGAAAAAGTACTCCATCTAGTGAGAGATAAATATCATTTAATGTTCACAGTATAAAGACATAGAGATGAGAGCTGCTAATAGTTAATTGCAGTGGAGACATGAGACTTGGCAAGTTTTTATAACATGCTATGTGTCTCCAAGCAATCTTCAAAGTCTAAGCACATGGTTTGCTCCATTTGAAAATCAGGACACTGGTACATGAGAAACCACAAGAAAAAGAAAAAAAACAAAAAAAAACAAACAAACAAGAAGGTTGATGCAAAAAGTGGAAGGGTGAGTATAAATGGAAAAAGAAAAGAAGAGAAAGAAAATAGAGTTACTGCCCCTTTGACTGTAGAAGTTATAATTAAACTAGTTATTGGGGAATAATTCAATGGAGAGGGGACCAAAATCTATGAGACAGCTGTTCAATCTAGAGAGGGTAGTGTCCTGCAGTGCATCAAAAGAAATTTGTACACATGTTTGCATTTGCTGTATATTTCAGAAATAAGTAGTGCAATAGAATTCTTAGATCTAAAAAAAATGTGCAGTTTTTCAGCTATGCATAGTTATAACTTCTACAGATTTGGTAGATGGAAATTGATTGAAGCCTATAGAATTCTTTTATTCTTTTCAATCATTTGACTGCATCCATGCTGGAGCATCGCCTTTAGTCGAACAAATCGACCCCAGGACTTATTCTTTGTAAGCCTAGTATTTATCCTATAGGTCGCTTTTGTCGAACTACTAAGTTACATGGATGTAAACACACCAACATCGGTTGTCAAACGATGTTGGGGGGACATATATATATATATATATATATATATACACACACACAATGGGCTTTTTTCAGTTTCCATCACATCGGTTGTCAAATGATGTTGGGGGGGACAAACATATATATGTATATATACATATATACAACGGGCTTCTTTCAGTTTCCATCTACCAAATCCCCTCGCAAGGCTTTGGTCGGCCTGAGGTTATAGTAGAAGACACTTGCCCAAGGTGCCACACAGTGGGACTGAACCATGTGGTTGGGAAGCAAGCTTCTTTCTTACCACACAGCCATGCCTGCACCTATATGCATATACATATGTGTGTTTGTGTTTGTGTCAGTATTTGTCCCACAGCACCATTTGACAACTGATGTGGGTGTGTTTACATCCACATGATTTAGTGATTTGCTAAAAGAAACTGATGGAATAAGCGTCAGGCTTTACAAAAACAGAAGTACTGAGATCAGTCTATTCAACTAAAAATTTTTTGAGTCAGTGCCCCAGCATGGCCAGAATCTAATAACTGAAACAAGTAAAAGATAAAAGATAAAAGATACATTTTCTTTTCTCTGGATGTTTTCTAACCTCATGGATTTTCAGTTGCTCCATCTTTTCTTATCTCTTCAAAGCATTAATTAAGTTTCTTCGTTATCTAATCTTATCCTCTATTTGGAAGGATGTATTTATTGCAGAGCCAAATGTTTGCATGTAGAGAAGATTGACCTGTCTGCCAGGCTAAGATAGATAGCTCAATTGGAGAAAGGTGCATGTGTGCTGCAATTTGGATGTAAAATAGAAATACGTGTGTGTGTGTGTGTGTGTGTGTGTGTGTACAGGGTGTGGTGAATAAGCAGTCGTCTAAATTACACAAAAATGAAAATAACACTGACATCTCATTTTAACAGATATATTTACCAAAATTATCTAAAAATATTTTGAAATACTAAAGAGTAAATTTATTCAATAAAATCACCATTGGCTTCAACCATGCCTCCAGATGACTTCAGAACCTCCTGCAACTCTTCTGGATGGTCTCCTTGTTTAAATTGGTAAATAATCCTTCTCTTCAGTTCATCTTTGGTGTTACAAGGGGCCTTGTTGGTCTCTCGCTCAACTGTACCCCACACATAATAATGAAGTGGGTTGCAATCTGGGGAGTTAGGTGGCCAGATGTTAAGGGTGATGTGGTTGCAGAAATTGTCTGACAGCTATGACTGGGTTCTCTTGCTGGTGTGGCATGGTGCAGATTCCTGTTGGCAAGCATAAGGTCTTCCAGCAGCCATCCTCTTGACCCAGGACAGCACTACCTCCTCCAGGCACTTGATGTAAGCCCCTGTGTTGAGTCTGAAGCCATGTGGAGAGATGAATGGAGGCATAACGCACCCACTACACTCTCGGAGTGGTTGGTGTTAGGAAGGGCATCCAGCTGTAGAAACTCTGCCAGATCAGATTGGAACCTGGTGTAGCCATCTGGTTCGCCAGTCCACAGTCAAATTGTCCAACCCATGCTAGCATGGAAAGTGGACGTTAAACGATGATGATGATGATGAAACTGGGTTTCACTATGTTATGTAAAAGCACACAGTGTTGCTCTCATGATCGCAAGATCATAATTTCAATTCCTGGACTGGATGGTGCGTAGTCTTCTGATCAAAATACTTCATATGTTGCTGTTGCTCCAGTTCACTCGGCTGTAAATGCAGAGTCCTCCGTAGTCTTCCTTCCTGCATGGCCACAGCCCAGTGACTGAACTGATAAACGATAAGTTTGAAAGTACAATTTATCTATGTGCTGAGTTCAAATCCCACCAAAATCACCTTTGCCTTTTACACTTCTGGGGTTGATGAAATAAAGTACCCTTAGGTGCAGGTGGGGCTGTGTACTAAGAAGTTTGCTTCCAGGTTCAGTCCTATTTCATGGCCCCTCAGGCAAGTGACTTCTACTATAGCCTTAGGCCAACCAAAGCCTTGTCAGTGGATTTGGTGGCTGGAAACTGAAAGAAGCTTAAGAAAATTAAAAGAAAGATCTTCAATGGATCTATTCTGCCAATGAGAGAGAGAGAGAGAGAAAGAAGCATGGGTATAGATGTTTGGTTGAAGACTGTTTATCTATTTGGCCAGCTGTGACTAAGCCAGCTGCTACCAATTCTGTCAACACAATCCATATCAAATACATCTGAGGACATAATTCCAAATGGAAATGTTCTATAAATAATTTGTTATTACTTTAACCTTTTTGTTTATTGTTTTTATGTTTGTTATAAACACTAAACTAAGACAGTTTTGTTGTAAAACTTAATTGTTTCATTGTGTCTTTAGTTGAAATTAGAGAAGATAATGGCAATTGTATTGTCAGTATCTTCTGACTCTCTTCAACCAATAAAACTTAGAGAAAATTAATTTGACTTTTTTTCTACAATGTTATCAGCAGAAGAACATATATCCATGACTCGTATATCCAGGGATTCTGTGATTTGTCTCTTCTCTGCTTAATACCTCAGAAACAGAAGACAAGGATTAGCTCAGTTTTTCAGTTTAGCTCTAGGTTAGCCCTAATTCTTTTCTACTCTAGGCACAAGGCCTGACATTTTGGGGGAAGGGGCTAGTCGATTAGATCGACCCCAGTACGACCCCGAAGGGATGAAAGGCAAAGTCGACCGTAGTGGAATTTGAACTCAGAACATAAAGACAGACAAAATACTGCTAATCATTTCACCCGGCATGCTAACGTTTCTGCCAGCTTGCTGCCTTTAGGTTAGCCCTAATTGACTTGACCATGATCAGTGACATTCCAGCCATGACCATCTCAACATTCTCAGGCATGGTTTACCTATGTACTTTGAACTATACAACCCAATGTGTCCATTTTTTTTTACTATTTCTAGTAAATTGTTTAACAGCACAGGAGCCTCCGGTTCAGAAAGGTATATGGAAAGAAAGATCTTTTAGTTACTTAAAACCTGGATATTTACTTTAGCCACTCAGCATCTCACATAAAGTCACCGACCACTCTTAGATACCCCCCTCCCCCCCATCCTTAGTTGTGGATACCTTTTCCCAAATCATTTTCTGTTTCGCAACTTACTAGCAATCTCACTTGTGATGTTGTCATGAAAAAGTACCTCATACACAGGGTAAAACGGTTGGCATAAGAAAGGGAGTATCCACCCATAGAAATCATATGAAAACTGACAATCTAGCTTGATCCAGCTATCCAAACCATGTCATCGTGGGAAACAGAAATTAAATGATGATGATGATGATGATGCTATGTAACTTCTAGTTAGTTCTTATTAAATGGACCTAAGATGAAAGATGTTCCACCTTTGGCCACTTTACCTTATTTCTCTGAACATAGTGTATCTAAGATTACATTATCCAATCTGTCCTTCTTTTTTTTTTTTAGCTAACACTGATTTGGCTGTTATTTCTAGAATGTTGAATGGTTAAATAAAGGCTCCCTCATTGATTTGGTTGTCTCATTAACTAGAGTAACAACTTATATCTCTTGTGGCTGTGAGCTAATATTAAGCTTTATCTGATATATGATTCTGATATCTGATACATGATTCTGAAATGACTGTATTTAAAGAACATCTGAAATCATTTCCATCCATCCTTTTGGTTATTTTTTTTCTGCCTCATAAATCAGTTATTTGAACTTAGCTATAGAAATCTCATACAAATATTTCAATCAATAATTTTGAATGGCAAAACTGCGGTTTTAAGCAATAACATTAGATACTAAAATAAGAAACATCCTGATTTTATGTAACACTTTTGAATCAATGCATGTTTTTTTAAATAAGTTCTGTTAAAATGTAGTCCCCACAAAAAAATTATTCATTTGGCCTATGGTTGAGAATTGAAAGCCATAGCATCTTATTAAATGCTTATGAGATTTTTCCATGTAGCAATTATCCAATCTCTTTGTTGTACATAATTAAACAGTTTCCTAATGTTGAAGATATTTTATTAAAGAGGAAATCCAGCATCAGCGGATGCCATGTAAACTGATTGCAAAAATCTAAACAAAAAATAACATTATCATGTAAAGTGCTTTTATTGATTAGTACAGTTAATTTTTAAAACAAACTTTTGTTAGCTTCATAATATGTTTTTATTTATCTATTTATTTATTATAAAAGACCTGACATTTAGAAAGCAGCAATATGTTAGCTTTTAACAATAGAGAATACTGAGTTGCTGGACTCTGTGGTATTTGGTATCTATGTGTGTGTGTGTGTGTGTGTGTGTGTGTGTAAAGTATAATTAATTAACACTTGTAAATAAATGATTATGTGCAGGTTGATTCATTACTGGTGTTTTTGTTGCTTAATCATCTCAAATTAAAACTATAATTTAGACACATAATATGACTATTGTCCAATAAGCATTAATGTTTTGCTTAAACACAAATTTGATTTGAGTCTTGTTCAACAGATTATATAGCTCTATTTAAATATACTGGTCTAATGGCTGTGATATTTCTCCCATTCTCATTTCCTTTCCCAATCAAGGAGAACTTTTGATGAGAATTGTTGTTTGCCATTATCCTCACAATCCAACAATTCAAGTTAACAAGAAATTACATGTGTCTGATTTTGTTTAAATTATTATTGTTTATTATGGAACTCTATACTATGTAACCTCTGCAAACAATAGATACACAAAAGATACTGTAGGATTTAAAGTAAGCTGGAAGGAGAAATGATTTCCTCTGTAATAAATGAATAAATGTAGTTTCAAGTTTGAGACTTAAAGTCAAGACATAAAATCTGTATCAAAGACAAATCCCTTTGATTCCCCCAGAGGATCACTAGAAGTAGGTATAAGTTTATATTATCTAGTTAACCTAATCAACAGTAAATGTGGGTGTTGTAAAAGCCTTGGTTATCTTTAAAAATGTGGGATAGTCACAGATGGAATTCTTTGATCATACATTTGTTCAATCAAGGTTGATCTTAAGATTAAATAGCAATTCATTAGCAACAAACATCAGGTAATGTTTATCTCCACTTTAAAGTGGATGTTGTGATAGAACACGGAATACTGCAATAGATACCATGAGAGAACCTCTGATATGGATTTTAAGTATAACTGGTGACTCTGTCAGTTATGGTGACAAATCTTCCAGCTGATCCAATTAATGGAACAGCTTGCTCTTGAAATTAACATGCAAGTGGCTGAGCACGCCACAGACACACATATCCTTAATGTAGTTCTCAGGGAGATTCACCATGATATAAAATGTGATGAGAGTGGCCCTCTGAGATGCATGTACTGCTCATTTTTGCCAGCTGAGTGGACTGGAGCAATGTGAAATAAAGTACCTTACTCAAGAGCACAACACAATGCTGGGTATCAAACTCATGGCCTTATGATTACGATCCAAACACCCTAACTTTTGAGCTACATGAAGACAATGTAATGCTAGCAATTTGATGTTTTGTTTGATATTTGAACTGTTTTGTTTGATATTAGATCTGTAGTAAAGATACATACATTAACCTTCATGTCTGTGTCAGGATTTATTATAATTATGTAAGTCCACTCCGCTGAGTGGTTGGTGTTTGGAAGGGCATCCAGCTGTAAAAATCCTGCCAAAACAGTTACAGAAGTCTGGTGCAGGATTCTCCCTGGCCGGCTCTTATCAAACCATCCCACCCATGTCTGCAAGGAAGGCAGACATTAAACAATGATGATGATCATAATGATGATGTAGTTGTGAAATAATGCATGGACAGCAATGATTTACTATTCACATAGTCTTGTCTTGTCGAGAACATTACATCTTTATTGCAGTTACTATGATGAAATGCTGCTGGTATGCTCTATAAAATGGCTGGTGTTAAGAAGGGCAGTCAGCCAGAACCTATGTCCAAAATAGAAAGTATGAGTGTCGGGCAGCAAATCCAAATAGGAATTGACTGGACTGTGGCAACACACCCAAACCATACCATGGTGGAAAGCAGGTGTAAGATGATTATGATGTAGAATGTCAGTGTGGAGGCGCAATGTCCCAGTGGTTAGGGCAGCGGACTCGCAGTCGTAGGATCGTGGTTTCGATTCCCAGACCAGGCGTTGTGAGTGTTTATTGAGCGAAAACACCTAAAGCTCCACGAGGCTCCGGCAGGGGATGGTGGCGAACCCTGGTGTACTCTTTCACCACAATTTTCTCTCACTCTTACTTCCTGTTTCTGTTGTGCCTGTAATTCAAAGGGTCAGCCTTGTCACACTCTGTGTCACGCTGAATATCCCCGAGAACTACGTTAAGGGTACACGTGTCTGTGGAGTGCTCAGCCACTTGCACGTTAATTTCACGAGCAGGCTGTTCCATTGATTGGATCAACTGGAACCCTCGACATCGTAAGCGACGGAGTGCCAACACAGAATGTCAGTAAGTTTTGATTGCTGCGAGGAGTGGAATATTTAATGTTCCAGCTTCTTGCTCTTTGATGGTGGGCAGGAAAAAATAGTGTTGTTACCATTAGCCAGGCTAACAACTTATTTGTCTTTTTCTTTTTTTGCTCTTTTGCTGGAAGTTGTTCTAGCTTTCAACCATTTTGACTCCAGATCTATTTAGATTTTAGATTATTTTTTTCAGTCTTCTATTTTATCGATTAATCAATGATATCTACATCATCTGAATTCAGTTGCATATAATTTTCAATTCTTTCATGCATTAGAAATGAAAATATTGGAGACATTATATGTCTTTATGTCTTTTATCATAAGAATAATGTTATAAGAACTTTTCATTTAGATCCCGTTTAACCTTTTCTTTACTGCATTTATTTTGAGATGCTCTGTGTTTCTTTGAATTATTTAAAATATAACAAAGAATTTAGTAATTAGCGGCACTGACAACGACCTCGCTTGAATGTTGTTTTTCACGTGCCACTGGCACAAGTACCAGTAAGGCGACGCTGGTAACGATCACACTCAAATGATGCTTCTTATGTGCCACTGGCACAAGAGCCAATCAGCAACCCTGGTAACGATCTCGCTCGGATGGTGCTGTTAATGATCTACTGGCACGGGTGCCAGTCAGGCAGGGCTGTCATCGGCCATGTCAGCGAATTTGATTTTGATTGTGATTTTGATAGTCTTATAAAAAGGATAAGATAGGATAAACATCCTTCCTAAATCACACAGACTCAGAGGGTCAGCTTTCTGACTCTCAGGACACCATTCCGTCACATGATTACTTATGTTTTAACAGCTGAGTGGACAGGAGCGATGTGAAATGAAGAGTTTTGCTCTAGAACACAACGACTAATCCATGTACTTTCATGTGGTCTTGTAAACTTAACAAGTGACTACCTATCTATTTCTCCTTCTCCTCCTCCTCAAGACCACAATGACGACGATGACCACAAAATCCTAAGTGTTGACTGTAGACACGCTCCTTCGCAAACGATCAGCTATTATTTTGTAAACAATGTTATGAAACTGTTCATGTTTTCCAAAGGAGAGATCTGACTCTCACATCTCTGCGGGAGAAGACAGGCCTCTAAATTCCTCTTACAAAACTTAAGTCTGGGTGCCAAATTTGCCTCAATTGATGGTATTATTCAGGTAATCCTAACTTAATCCTGAGCAAAGCCAGGCTATAGTGCTAGTATACCTTAAAGCTAAGGCAGCAGGCTGGCAGAATCAGTTGCATGCTGGGCAAAATACATTGTCGTATTTTGTCTGTTTCTATGTTCTGGTTTCAAATTCTGCTGAGGTCATCTTTGCCTTTCTACCTTTCAGGGTCAATAAAATAAGTACCTGTTGGACACTGGGGTTGATGTAATCATCTTACTCCATCTCTTAAAATTGCTGGCCTTGTGCCAAAATTTGAAACCGATATGTACTAAGGATATGATTAGTAATCCAAAGCATT
>NC_142929.1:14711676-14754176 GCF_046866305.1 Octopus bimaculoides | reverse complement strand
AACCTGTGCTGATTTGTTTATGCCTCTGTAACTAAGTGGTTTGGTAAAGAGATTGGTTGAATAAGTATCAGGCTTCAAAAAAATAAAAATAGTTCTGGAATCAGTTCATTCAACTAAAATTTTTCAAAGCATTACCCCAGCATGGCCACAGTTTAATGATTAGAACAAGTAAAAAATAAATAACTGTCTAAAACAACAAATAGTTTATTCAAGTGTTTTTTTTTCTTTTGTTTTTTTTTAATAAATATTTGCTCTTTCACCTTTGAAATTGTTTCATTTCAGCATTAAATTTCATAGGTGGAAGCACAATGGCCCAGTGGTTTTGATTCCCAGACCATGCATTGTGGGTGTTTATTGAGCAAAAACACCTAAAGTTCCACAAGGCTCCAGCAGGGGGTGGGGGTGAACCCTGCTGTACTCTTTCACCACAACTTTCTCTCATTCTTACTTCCTGTTTCTGTTGTGCCTGTATTTCAAAGGGCCAGCCTTGTCACACTTTGTGTCACGCTGATTCTCCCTGAGAACTATGTCAAGTGTACACGTGTCTGTGGAGTGCTCAGCCACTTGCATGTTAATTTCACCAGTAGGCTGTTCCATTGATCGGATCAACTGGAACCCTTGTCGTCATAACCAAAGAACAAAATTTTATAGACAGAGAGACAGTTTTGTGAGGAGGCAAGTGTAAGCTTTGGAAATAAGGAGCACTCCATCAGTTACAACGACAAGGATCCCAGCTGATACGATCAACAGAACAGCTTGCTCATGAAATTAACATGGAAGTGGCTGAGCAATCCACAGACACATGTACCCCTAACGTAGTTCTCAGGGAGATTCAGTATGATACAGAGTGTGACAAGGCCGGCCCTTTGAAATACAGGTACTACTCATTTTTGCCAGCAGAGTGGACTGGAGCAACGGGAAATAAAGTGTCTTGCTCAAGGACACAACGCGTCGCCGGGAATCGAACTCACGACCTTACAATCATGAGCCAAATGTCCTAACCACTAGGCCACACACCTCCACAAGCTTTGGAAATACTCTGTGTTTAAAAAACAAGTATTTGGTAGCTTAGCTAGCAGTGCTAAAACTACACTTCTGCTAGTAAAGGTGTTCTTGGAATATCTTTTATTGTATTTTCAGCTGTTTCTCCAGCTATAGTTGTCTTATCTAGTGCTGCTGTTCAACCCTAAATGAAACCTGAATAGCACAGACAGTTCTATGATCAATGGTCATCACAGCTGTGACCTCTGACCGTAGCAACTTTTCTTCTGGAATAGTGTAGCTCAGAAGATGTTATTCAATGTGTCCATTTTATAAAATATTATACTGTAATTTAGAGTAATATACGGCTGCTATCTCTTGCTTTCTTGCTGGGCCTGTAACTACGTAGATGTTCCTCATTGGTTCGTTCCTGCTGCTGTTGTTGCTAGGTGTTTTACCAATTGTTGTCACAAGACATACTAAAAAGAAAAAAAGAAAAAGAAAAAAATGTACAAAAAAAAGAACAAAAGCAAAAAGAAATTAATTATAAAGATGACAACGATGATAATGGGAACAATGACTACAACAATGACAACAGCAATAGTTGCACTGAGACAAATGATTGTAATTGTGGTGGTCATGAGAGTGATGGTGGCGGTGATGCTAATGTTGTTGTTGTTGTGGTGGTGGTGGTGGCGGTGGTGGCGGTGGTGGCGGTGGTGGTGGTGGTGGTGGTGGTGGTGGTGGTGGTGGTGGTGGTGGTGGTGGCAGTGATGGTGGCTGTGGTGGTGATGGTGGTGGTGGTGATGGTGGTGATGGTGGCTGTGGTGGTGATGGTGGTGGTGGTGATGGTGGTGATGGTGGTGGTGACTGTGGTGGTGATGGTGGCTGTGGTGGCAGTGATGGTGACTGTGGTGGTGATGGTGGTGGTGGTAGTTCTGCTGCTGCTATTATCTCTGCAGTAACTATTAGCTGCTACTTCACCACATATGAGTTCTTTTGATTGGTTGGTTAGTTAGTTTTTGTGTTTTTCACCATGATTAAAGAAAATACCTCAGTAATCAATATATTGTTTAGGTAACTGTGTCAGATTTACACTGTCATCATACTTTGCTAGTTTGTATTTGACTCCATTCCTAGAAAAGGTATCTGCTTTCCAGCTACTTACTGAATATGCTGAAGTGTTTGCTGTCAGGTGATCAAACTTAAGATGCTGTGCAGTAAAAGTAAGAAATTAAAAGCAAAAATGCCAGCATCCATCTTTGGTTTTTAATAGGCAAATGTTTGACAAAAATTCTAAAGAACTAAATATTTGACAAAAATTCTGAAGAACTAAATATGTGACAAAATTTCTAAAGAACTAAATATTTGTCAAAAATTCTAAAGAACTAAATATTTGACAAAAATTCTAAAGAACTAAATCTTTGACAAAAATTCTAAAGAACTAAATATTTGACAAAAATTCTAAAGAACTAAATATTTGACAAAAATTCTAAAGAACTAAATATTTGACAAAAATTCTAAAGAACTAAATATTTGACAAAAATTCTAAAGAACTAAATATTTGACAAAATTTCTAAAGAACTAAATATTTGTCAAAAATTCTAAAGAACTAAATATTTGACAAAAATTCTAAAGAACTAAATCTTTGACAAAAATTCTAAAGAACTAAATATTTGACAAAAATTCTAAAGAACTAAATATTTGACAAAAATTCTAAAGAACTAAATATTTGACAAAAATTCTAAAGAACTAAATATTTGACAAAAATTCTAAAGAACTAAATATTTGACAAAAATTCTATGTAAGGAACTAAATATTTGTCAAAAATTTCTGTGTGGTAAGAAGTTTGCTTCCCAACCACATGGTTCTGGGTTCAGTCACACTGTGTGGCACCTTGGGCAAATGTCTTCTACTATAGCCTTGTGAGTGGATTCTATGTTATGGAAAGCCAAAAAGCTGTCACCAATAAAATGGTGTCATGAAGTTAGAAATGGTCTTGAGGATTGCCATTATCATCATTAGCATCAGCAGAAGCAGCACTACCATAATCAATATCATGCGAAAGTCGTGGTTGTTTGGCTTTCTTGAGATAGCAACCAAGTCTCCCTCAAATCACGTTCTTCAATCTTGAGTAAGGAAGGCTACATGAGACATTGTAGCCCTAGACATTTAATAAGATGAGATGGTCAAGGGTGTGAAGTGATTCATCATAGATCATCTGTTCTATCAAAGCTGATTTGGATTAACCATTTTAATATGAACCCAGCTGAAACTGCCTCTGGTCTGTGGTACAAATGTTCTATTTTCAAAAGTTCTGAACTAAAATCTTCCACTAAACCTTAGTCACAATTTATGATAACTAAGTTATTTTACTAAATTCTTTGTTATATTTAAAATTAATTGAAAGAAACACAGAGCATCTCAACAGAAATACGGTAATGAAAGGGTTAACAAATGATTAATTTAACCCGTTTGTTATCAACCCAGCTGAAACTGCCTCTGGCTCTGTAGAACAAATGTCTTGATTTCAAAAGTTCTGGATTAAAATCTTCCACCAAACCTTAGTCACAATTTATGTTCCTAACACTAGCTTAATGATAACTAAATTCTTTGTTATATTTAAAACTGATTAAAAGAAACAGAGCATCTCAAACGAAATATGGTAACAAAAGGGTTAAACAACAATAGCAACAATTATTATATCATGATCAACACAATAATAAATAACATCCTCCTCCTCCTCCGCCTCCTCCTCCTCATCATCATCATCATTTTAGTGTCTGTGTATCCGTGGTTACTAGTTCCCTATTGATGTCCAGAAAGAACGATGACCATAACATGCTTTGATGTGATCACGTATCCTAATTTACATGCATGCACATGCATGCATGCACACACACACACACACTCTCACACATGCCTCCACACAGACATACACATACGCACACACACACACACACACACACACACACACAGCCATGTATACACATACATACATACACATTCACATGCACACACACACACACACACACACATACACACACACACATGCAAAGACACAGACACACACACATCCTTCAATCATAATTTATCGTTACTTTGATGTCTCACCTTTACAGTTTTTGGCATGGATTGGCTAGATCTGCAAATATAGGAAGCATTTCATACCCTGATAATTAGATGTCTAGAGACATCATAGCCTATAATTAGATGTAAATTCCAAATATGAGATTCGTTTGATCAGTCTGCTAAATATCCAAGTCAGCTTTGGATATATTGTGAATAAAATTTCCATTTATACTTTAACCCCAAAGTATATAAATATAAATAAATATATATTCATATTTTATATATGTATATTTATATATGTATATATTTAATATATGTATATTTATATATGTATACATTTAATATATGTATATTTATATTTTATATATGTATATATTTATATTTTATATATATGTGTGTGTGTGCGCACATACACACACATACACACACACACACACATTTGTATGACCATGTGTGTTACAGATGTGCAGCATCTTGTTAAAAAATGTTAATCCCCTTGTGAATTTATAAAGGTCAGGTTTATATGAACAATAGACAATGCCCCATTTTTTTGTTGTTGAATAATGCTATGTGTCTTACATAACATTATTCTTTCTCATAAAACGTTGCTATTGTTGTTGTTGTTGTTGATTTTATTGTTATCGTTTCACTCCAGGTCAGACCCTGATTAAACAGATATGATCAGAAGCATTTCATTGCTGCTAGGACTGTCCCACCTTTTAACCCAGGCGTTCCCAACAATTTTTTTTATCTGTGGACCTGTTTGATTGCTACTTTGTTCTGGTGGACCCCACTAGCCATTCGATGTTTAAAAACTAGTTTTATAGAAACCTCTTTCAAAATTCCTAATTTGTTTTTCACACCCTCCTTCATTGGACACTAAACTCCGCTTGCAAAGACCTGTTGAGGCAAGAGAAATCGAAATCGAATTAGATTCGATGACTGGCACCCATGCCAACATCGTCTCCTTCATGCAAAGACCTGTTGGGACAAGCAAAAGCGAAATCGTCATGGCACTTGTGCCCAGCATCGCCTCCCTGGCACTTGTGCTGGATGACATGTGTAAAGACATTCGAGCGAGATCATTGCCAGTGCCGCCGAACTGGCTCCTGTGCAGGTGGCACGTAAAATACACCATTTTGAGCGTGGCCATTGCCAGTATTGCCTGACTGGCCTTCGTGCTGGTGGCATGTAAAAGCACCCACTACACTCTCAGAGTGGTTGGTGTTAGGA
The DNA here is from genome assembly GCF_046866305.1 of Octopus bimaculoides. Lineage (NCBI taxonomy): Eukaryota > Metazoa > Mollusca > Cephalopoda > Octopoda > Octopodidae > Octopus > Octopus bimaculoides. Next base: position 14,748,890 of record NC_142929.1, on the reverse strand, counting down.
AGGGCATCCAGCTGTAGAAACTCTGCCAAATCAGATTGGAGCCTGGTGTAGCCACCTGGTCCACCAGTCCTCAGTCAAATTGTCCAACCCATGCTAGCATGGAAAGCGGACGCTAAACGACGACAACGATGATGATGATGACATTAACTTGTGTAGGTTGAATTATGTAAAATGTTAGAGACAGAAACTTAGTTGTTTCTTGCAAAACATACCAATACATACATCTAAAACAAAAATTTTTCCAGGAGCCCTTAAAATACTACTGTGGATCCTCAGTTTACTATTTCACTGCATGGACCCACAAAAATCTTGTATGAACCTTTAGGGATTACATAGACCCTGTTTGAGAACCACTGTTTTAAACCTTTTGATAACGACCTACCTGAGACTGACCCTGGGTCTATGATACAAACTTCCTGTTTAGCCCCTTAGCATTCAGATTACCCTGTCAAATATAATGCTTATTTATTCACATCATTTTGAATTAATCTTGCATTTTCTCTTAGCTTCAAGATTTCAATGATTTAATTATTTATTTAGAATTACATTGTAGGGCAGGTGTGAGAGGCTGGATCTGGCCAGTTTGAACATAAAACATGCAGAGTATGTGAGCCAGATATGGCTGGTTCGAATGCTAATGGGTTAAATTGATCTAGATTAAAAGCTTCTGTCTAAATTTCATTTTAAAGTATGATCCGTTCACCAAGATGATGACTAAGTTAATTTAGTGAATTCTTCATTGCTTTCAAAATGAATTAAAAGAAAGGTAATGTATTTCAACAGAAATTTAGCCACAAAGGTTTAATATTTCAGGAATTACTTCCCTATTAAAAACTGTAGGATATGATATAAGGGAGATTTAGCTGCTATTTCTAGTAAGTTGGGGGACCATGTAGAAACTCTCGTTAGATTATGAGGCTCCCTTTTTATTGACCGAGAAGTTTTTAATTCTTGAGTTTACTCCTTTCTTTTTATTTTCCCTTTCCACTTGGTCGCAGGTTCAGTCCCACTGCATGGCACCTTGGGCAAGTGTCTTCTAATACATAGCCTCGGGCCGACCAAAGCCTTGCGTGTGGATTTGGTAGATGGAAACTGAAAGAAGCCCTTTGTATATATATGTGTGTGTGTGTGTTTGTGTTCTGTGTTTCTTCCCCCCCATCTCCATCACTTGACAACCGATGTTGGTGTTTACATCCCCGTAACTCAGCAGTTCAGCAAAAAAGACCGATAAAATAAATACTAGGCTTACAAAGAATAAGTCCTGGGGTTGATTTGTTCAACTAAAGGCGGTGCTCCAGCATGGCCACAGTCAAATGACTGAAACAAATAAAAGAACATAAGAATAAAAACAGTTTACATATATTTTTTACATTTGTTTTTGTTGATGTTTTATTCTTCCTTTTGTTTTCTAATTTTATAACAAAGAACCTATTGAGAAAGAGTTGCCAAACTTCTCTCAAAACACATTCTGCTATTTTAATAAACAAAAACACATTAACCCTTTTGTTACCAACCCGGCTGAAACCAGCTCTGGCTCTGAGTACAAATGTCTTGTTTCCATAAGTTTTAAATTAAAATCTTCCACCAAACCTTAGTCACAATTTATGTTCCTAACACCAGCTGAATGATAACTAAGTTATTTTACTAAATTCTTTGTTATATTTAAAATTAATTGAAAGAAACCCAGAACATCTCAACAGAAATATGGTAACAAAAGGGTTAACAAATGATTAATTTAACCCTTTCGTTACCAACCTGGCTGAAACTACCTCTGGCTCTGTGGTACAAATGTCTTGTCTTCATAAGTTCTGAATTAAAATCTTCCACCAAACCTTAGTCACAATTTATGTTCCTAACACTAGCTGAATGATAACTAAGTTATTTTACTAAATTCTTTGTTATATTAAAATTAATTGAAAGAAACACAGAGCATCTTAACAGAAATATGGTAACAAAAGGGTTAACAAATGATTAATTTAACCCTTTTGATACCAACCCATTTCAAATTGCCTCTGGCTCTGTAGTACAAATGTCTTGTCTTCATAAGTTCTGAATTAAAATCTTCCACCAAACCTTAGTCACAATTTATGTTCCTAACACTAGCTTAATGATAACTAAGTATTTTTTACTAAATTCTTTGTTATATTTAAAATTAATTGAAAGAAACACAGAGCATCTTAACAGAAATATGGTAACAAAAGGGTTAACAAATGATTAATTTAACCCTTTTGATACCAACCCATTTCAAACTGCCTCTGGCTCTGTAGTACAAATGCCTTGTTTCCATAAGTTTTGAATTAAAATCTTCCCCCAAACCATAGTCATAATTTATGTTCCTAACACTAGCTTAATGATAACAAAGTTATTTTACTAAGTTCTTTGTTATATTTAAAATTGATTGAAAGAAACACAGAGCATATTGAAATAAATACAGTTAACGAAAGGGTTAAATAATGTATTTCTAGATACACTTCAAAAAATTTTGATGAGATGGTCATGGTCAGAGCTCCTTTGATCATATCTGTTCTGTCAGGGCTGACCTTAGGTTAAGCAAAAGCTCATCAACAGTTTACTATATTTTTGCTATTTTATTTTTTCCTTCTTTTATTGAGTATCTATTACATTGTATCTGCCTTAGCATTTATATTCTGTATCAGTTTCTTTTCTTTGTATTTCTGTGTACTGGTTCCACTCAGGACAAACTTTTATCAGAATCATTGGGAGAGAGAGAGAGAGAGAGAGAGGTGGGGGGTTGTGGTGGTGAATTCCAGAGAGCAAGATGAAGATAAATGATACATACCTTAGAAAAACAATTCAATCTTTTCTAGAAACTCAACACTTCTTGACTTGAGCTGTTTGCATTACCGTTCTTCAGATCTAATAGCCATTATTTTCTTATATGTATTTCTTTGTACAAAAATCTATAGTTTTCTCGTGCTGTGATAAATCTTTCATCTAACAAATTGCAAATGCAATAATTTGTGCATGCAATGTTCGATGTCTCGCAGGGAGTAATGCATTGAGAACAAATCTATTCTGTGTAAGAAGTGTTCTTAATATTACATGGCTTTTAGTTAAGGTTTGTTTAGTTTCCATTTGTTCTCTAACAACTCTATTTAGAGTTCACATTAAATGCCATCACATCAATTACAGCAAGAAAAACATCCTAAATATACATTTTCATTAATTTCTGTTTGGATATACTGTATTTTTATTGAAAAATTTCTGTTTTCCAGTAACTTTATTTTTGCATTTGGTTTACAAAATTCTTGGTGTAAATTCGTGTGTTGAAACAAATCTTGTGTCTTGGGAAGGTTGTTACACCAATAATAATAAACACATGCACTGGTTGACTATCACTTCTTTATTGTTATTCAGTTGGTTAAATATCTAACCAACTAACTAATTGATTGTTTGTTTAACGTGTTGGTTAAAAATATCAATTAGTTGTTTGTTAGTCAAAGTTCTTTTGTTGCTATTTGCAAACTCTTCAATATCTTACCCTTTCTCTTCAGGGTCTCCCCTGAGGTTGTCTGACAGACCCAGTAGATTTGATTCTCAACAATGGGTGTCCTTGAACTTTCAGTCTTCCTAGTGTTGCAGCATTTGTCCCCCTGCCTTTCCAGCTTATTCTACTCAATCTACATTTCAAAGGCTTCTGTTTTTTTCACCATGGCTCTGTATAGTGCCCAAGTTTATGCCACACAGAGGATAATTAAGATTAATCAGTTGAATTTACTAGAATAGAGGACAAAATAGAAGGTATATTACATATAAAAATGTTCTATTTCTAATAATGTCATACGTTTATCTAAAATGCTGAGTTCTTCATTATTTTTTAGCAGCTCAAGAAGAACTTTGTACACATTTAATCATCCTTGGGAATTTAAAACCAACTGACTTCTGTTTAAAATTGTGTACATGCATATTTTGTTAGGCTGGTACTTCCAATGTATGTACTAGAAAAAAATAGAGGTGCAAAAATAAAATTCCCCAATTCAATGATTTACTCTCTTTTACATGTTTCAGTCATTTGACTGTGGCAATGCTGGAGTACCACCTTTAGTTGAGCAAATTGACCCTAGGACTTATTCTTTGTAAGCCTAGTACTTATTGTATCAGTCTCTTTTGCCGAACTGCTAAGTTATGGGGACGTAAACACACCAGCATCGGTTGTCAAGCGATGTTGGGGGGACAAATACAGACACACGAACATATATATATACATATATATACATATATACGACAGACTTCTTTCAGTTTCCATCTACCAAATCCACTCACAAGGCTTTGATCAGCCCGAGGCTATAGAAGAAGACACTTGCCCAAGGTGCCACGTAGTAGGACTGAACCCAGAACCATGTGGTTGGTAAGCAAGCTACTTACCACACAGCCACTCCTATGCCTATTTGTTTAATATGAATGATAGACTGCAATTTTAAAAGTGAATATACATGTCACATCATCACCATTCAAACATAAAAGGCCTCATTGCCGTAGTGTTTATATAAAGGAAATTTTGATAACAACAACTTGAACTTATTTCATTCTAAGTTTTTAACCTCAGTTTCTATTTCTCTGTGGTACAATTTAGTGTACAATTTAGTGTACAATCTGTGTATAAACCTAATGATTTTTCACCATTATTTGTCAGTACGTTGAAGGCTGTATTTTGCTGATGAATTCATTATAAGATAGAAACATACTTAGAGTTGTCTTACCTAGATGCTGAAATGATCAAAATAATATTTACCATTGACTAAGATTGTTTCCCATTTGATTAATGCATTGAATATGTTGATTCCTAATAACTGCATTAAGCACAATTTTTTAGGGCATTGGTTCTTTTATTTTATTGATGCTAAAAGGATGAAAAGCAAATTGAACCAAGGTAGGGTTTTAACTTAGAACATAAATTCCTGAAACTATATACCACAAAATATTTTATTCAATATTATAATGACTCTGCTAAGCCAACACCTTACTTTATTTTACTAATAATAATTACTAATAATAATAATATATTACTAATAATAATAAACATGTTTTACGTTCACTTTGGCATTAAATAAACATATATATTTTCTAATTTTGGCTCAAGGCCAACAATTTGGAAGGGAACAGGCAAAGTCAATTGCATCAACCCCAGTATTTGACTGGTAATTAGTTCATTGACTTCGAAAGAATGAAAGCCAAAGTCACCCTTGGTAGAATTTAAATTCAGAATGTAATGAACCACAAGAAATACTGCAAAGTATTTTTTCCAAAGCTCTTACAATTTTGTCAGTTCACCACCTTCTTACATTAACTGTTTTGATACCAACCTGTCTGAAAATGCCTCTGGCTCTGTAGTACAAATGCCTTGTTTTCAAAAGTTCTCAAAATCGGCCACTAAACCTTAGTCACAATTTATGTTCTTAACACTAGCTGAATGATAACTAAGTTATTTTACTTAATTCTTTGTTATATTTAAAATTAATTGAAAGAAATGCAAAGCATCTCTACAGAAATATGGTAACAAAAGGGTTAACAAATGATTAATTTAATCCTTTTGATACCAGCCTGCCTGAAACTGCTTCTGGCTTTGTAGTACAAATGTCTTGTTTTCAAAAGTTTCGAATTAAAATCTTCCACCAAACCTTAGTCACAATTTATGTTCCTAACACTAGCTTAAAAATAATGAAGTTATTTTAGTAAATTTTTTGTCATATTTAGAATTAATTAAAAGAAACACAGCATCTCAACAGAAATATGGTAACAAAAGGGTTAACAAATGATTAATTTAAATATATTAAAACTAAGTCAACCAATTTAAACTAAAATAAATTTTTTTTTTTTTTGTTATCTTTATTTTCCAGGTACTTTTGAATTGTCAAGCGAGGCCGAAGAAGAGAACTATGAAGTCATCAACATCAGTAAAATAAAAGCTCATACTCCAAACTTACGAATCATCAATATGTATGGCATCGGATTTGTAGATGATAGCCATGTGGAAATGCTGGCTTCCAACTCCATTCATCTTGAAGTTTTAGCCTTAAACTTCTGCTTGCGTGTCAAAGGTTCATCTTTCAGTATGCTCGTACAAAAGTGCAAGAAGCTGAAATCTTTGCTGCTTCAACATACTGGTAAAAATATTTTAATATTTTAATATTTTAATACTTTTGATGTGATTAAATATTTTTTCTTTGCATTATTATCTGGCATTATTTTATGTATATAGTTTATATAACCAGGAGGTTTCCATAAATTTAATAGCGATTCTCTTAGCAAGAAGCGTGAAATCTTAGCTTCAATTTGAAAGATAAAAGAAAAATGCCTATCTTGTGACATATGAAATAATAACGAGCTTATTGTATACAATGCTCAGGTGCAGTACAGCTCATCAGGAAAGGGTGAAATAGGAATGGGGTGAGAAGGAAGGTGGCAGAAAGCAGTGATTAGTCGAGTAAAGAAAGACAGCAATGTGAATTCACACTGCACAGAATAAAACTAAAAAAACAAACAAACAAAAAAAACAAACCCCAGAAAAGTAAATAGGGAAGTACCTATAAAGAAAAAGGCATTTCTTTTTTCTTTTACCTGTTTCAGTCATTTGACTGTAGCCATGCTGGAGCACCACCTTTAGTCGAACAAATTGACCCCAAGACTTTTTTTTTGTAAGCCTAGTACTTATTCTATCAGTCTCTTTTGCCGAACCGCTAAGTTACGGGGATGTAAACACACCAGCATCGGTTGTCAAGCGATGGTGGGATGGACAAACACAGACACACAAACATACACACACACACACACACACACACACACACATATATGTATATATATATATATATATATATATATATATATATATATATATATATATATATATATATACATATATACGATGGGCTTCTTTCATTTTCCGTCTACCAAATCCACTCACAAGGCTTTGGTCAGCCTGAGGCTATAGTAGAAGACACTTGCCCAAGGTGCCATGCAGTGGGACTGAACCCGGAACCATGCGGTCGATAAGCAAGCTACTTACCACACAGTCACTCCTGCGCCTATGTCTGTCAGGAATAGTTTTGACAAATTTCAATCCTGGAATTTTTTTTTGAAGGATTCGGTGTTTTGATATCTAACAACTAACAGGGGTAATTTATTCCTGTTTTAACAATTCTGAGAGTGAAAAATGTTTCTGAAAATCATGCATGCTGTAATGTTTTTTGATTTTCTAAGTATGTCCATGGATGGTAGAAATGTTGAATTTAAAAAGACAGCCAAAATTTTTCTTGATTCAAGTGTTGCAATGGAGGATGAATGCCCTAAGGTTTTGGCAGTGGTTGATTTCCTTCAAGTGTTACATACAAATGGTTTGAGGTTTTATGGTGAAGTGAAGTTTCGTTGTTTGAGGGATGTGATAGGGAAACATTCATGAGAAGAATACTAATGTCACTAAGATTTTATGAACGCTTACACCAAAACACACATCTAATAGTGTTTTAAGCCATCGTGGATAGTGCAACAAAATAAACATATGTATCATTAGAAATATATACAGACGTGTGTGTATATTATATATTTTACATGCACACACACACACAAACACACGCACATTTATGTACACACACACACATTTATGTACACACACACATTTATGTACACACAAACAAACACACACACACACAAACACACACATTTATGTACACACAAACACACACACACATTTATGTACACACACACACAAATACACACACACACATTTATGTACACACAAACACACACACACATTCATGTACACACACACACAAATACACACACACGCATTTATGTACACACACACATTTATGTACACACACACACACACAAATACACACACGCACATTTATGTACACACACACACGTTTATGTACACATACATACACACACACACAGACATTTATGTACACACACACATACAGACACACACACACGTTCATCATGTTGTTTGTTAGACAGGTCATCACAAAGGTTTTACCTTACCTGTTTATACATGTTTAAAATTTCTCCTACAGTTGGTGGTTTTTTATGTTATGATGCAATCCATAAATACATCCATAAATTTCTACCGAAACAACTGTAGTGAATTTCAAACCCCATTTGTGTTCTTCTCCATACATACATAAACACATAATTACATACATACATACACATAGACATGCAAACACACACACGTATATATGCTTCAATAAATTTGCTGAAAGAGATATATATTGCATTACTTGATGCTCACTGGCTGACAAGAAGTTCAATATCAGATAAATTTACAATAAAGAGACTATTGATATAATAAGATGAGTAGAACTAGGCTGACTGATAGTTTTTTTTTTTGTTTCTTTTTTTTTCTATCTTATCTTTAGAATTGACTGATTAAGTTGCTGTATCCATGAAAGAATGCCATGTTTCTTTGTCAGATAACGTACTTCGAATTCTCAGGAACACTGCTGATATTCAATTAATTTTTTCGTTTTAGAAATATATTATCAAATAGAATATGATCTCAGCTATTCTGTATGTACAGAAACGAAATAATTATAATGGACATTTGAGGAGGATTGTATAAGATTTAGAATGATGTCTTTGTAAATGATCTTCCCTTACGTGGTCATCATTGTTATTGTTGTTGTTGCCACCAATGATTAAATATCATATTTTACTGCTGCTGCTATGAATTAGATGAATCTACAGTATTCATCTATTCCTATGTTCCAGTCTTGTAATATATTATATGGCCTGGTTAATCTAATAAAGTCCACTGACTACATCATCCCAGAATTTCAATGGCCGGTTCCAAACTCTCATTTACTATCTCTCCATGGATTCTGCAGCTTCTGTTGACAAGCATAAAATTTTCCAATAAAACGTTTTCTCTGCTTGAGTTAAAATAGGAGAACCTCAGGTTTGAGCTCATCAATATGAATTCTAATTTATATATTGTATTGTATATTTGGATGAGACATTTCATTCTACATATATATAAAGCTCCAGTTTTATCAATGAGATTACTGATGGTGGGTGGTTTGTTAAAAGGATTGGTTCTATAAAATTTCAAAAGACATGGAATTCAAAGAATTTGTTTCAAAAGCAAATAAAAAATAAATGAAAAATGAACAAAGGTACAGGTGTGCCTGTGTGGTAAGAAGTTTGCTTTCCAACCACGTGGTTCCGGGTTCAATCCCACTGTGTGGCACCTTAGGCAAGTGTTTCTACTATAGCCCCAAGTTGACCAAAGACTTGTGAGTGGATTTGGTTGACAGAAACTGAAAGAAGCCTGTTGCATATATGTGTGTGTGTGTGTGTGTGTTGTGTGTGTGTATTTATGCCTGTGTGTCTTTGTGTCTGTGTGAGTCCCCCACCACCATTTGACAAATGGTGTTGGTGTGTTTACATCCCCATTGCTTAGCAGTTTGGCAAAAGAGACCGATAGAATAAGAAGGCTTAAAGAGAAGTCTTGGACATTAACCCCCCCCCCCCCCCCAAGACAACTACCCCTGAGGACAACAGATGATGATTTAAAACTTCTTAATATATTAGAGAGGGGGTAATTAACCAAGGGGGTAATTGTCCTAGGGAGTAGTTGTCATCGGGGGTAATTGTCCTCGGGGGTAACTGTCCTGATATGCTTAAAAAGACAACAGATACTGGGGTTGAGTTGTTTGACTAAAAATTCTTCAAGGCAGCGCCCCAGCATGGCCACAATCTAATAACTGAAACAAGTAAACGACAAAAGTTGGACTGGATATGGAATTGTATGGTTGGGAAACAAACTTCCTACCACATGACCATGCCAAAGACTAAACAAAGCCTGCACAGATGCATCTATTGTCCCCTACTGCTCCTTTTGTCCCCAGTGCCCACATAAAAATTTTTACTGTCTGCTTTGTCGAGAAACAAAGCAGTAGTGTGTCAGAGTAAAATGGTTTACTAAATTTACTTCCAATCCTCTCAGAGATGGCTTTAAATCTCACAAGGTTAGCTTTCTCTAAATCCTATCATTTTTTTTTTTAACAATAAATAATTTCCACTTTGTTTCAGTTTGGTTAACTATATAGGCGTAGGAGTGGCTGTGTGGTAAATAGCTTGCTTACCAACCACATGGTTCCGGGTTCAGCCCCACTGCATGGCACCTTGGGCAAGTATCTTCTACTATAGCCTCGGGCTGACCAAAGCCGTGTGAGTGGATATGGTAGACGGAAACTGAAAGAAGCCCGTCGTATATATGTATATATATATATATATATATATATATATATATATATATATATATATATATATATATATATGTATGTATGCGTGTGTGTGTATATATGTTTGTGTGTTTGTCCCCCCCGCCAGCATCGCTTGACAACCAATGCTGGTGTGTTTACGTCCCTGTAACTTAGCGGTTCGGCAAAAGAGACCGATAGAATAAATACTAGGCATCCAAAAAATAAGTCTTGGGGTCGATTTGCTCGACTAAAGGTGGTGCTCCAGCATGGCCACAGTCAAATGACTGAAACAAGTAAAAGAGTAGAAGAGTATATCCTAGTCTCTTTGAAATTAAATAAAAACAGCAAAAACCCTCAAAGCAGCAATGAATTTCTTATTTAAAATGGTAACTGAATAAAATGTACCTGTGTCCAAAGTAATGAATTGTCTTCATTTATTTCTTTAGGAGTGGAAGATAGCTTTATGATGGCCGTTCCATGGGAACAGTCTATCATCCATGAATTGGATTTAACATCTACGGAACTTTCAAAAGAGTGCCTGGAGAATATTCTACTTCGAATGCCTGGATTTATCTATCTTGGACTTGGGTACTGTGAATTCTTTTCAGATACGGTAAATATTTCTTGTTATTTGATTTTGTTTTCTTTTTTCTTTTTTAAAACTGATTTACATTACATTAATTCCTGCATTGATGGCATGGTCTGCTGCAAAATTGTTTGGCAAACATCAGCGAATAACTTGTTTGCTGATTTCTTTAGACAAGAGCCTTGTTAGATTCACCAGTTCATGGTAACTTTGACTGATGAGACACACAATAAGGTTGAAACCCCATGGTGTCTCAAAGTTCCCTTACACTAGTAAATCATATGTGATATGAACATACATCATCTAAAGGGAATAGATGCTTTCTGATGATGGAAAGCAACAATGGTCAGATATTCAAGTTCAAATCTGAAGAATATGTTATGAATGAACAGATATATCAGTGTTTTATTTTTTTATTATATATTTCTTTAAAATACCATGTCCATCATAACCTTGATCATTATCATAATCTTTATGAAGATCATTATCATCGGAGCTATTCTTCTTCTTCATCACCTTCACTGTCACCATCGTCATCACATCTTTCCTCCTCAACAAGGTTATCATTACATCCATTCCATCATCGCCAATATCACTATCATCATCGCCATCACCAATATTACTGTTATCGGTTATCTGCTTTGATATAAGACAAGTGGAACTAGGTTGACCGATAGTTTTTGTTTGTTTTTTGTTTTTGTTTTTTCTCTGTCTTATCTTTAGAATTGACTGATTAAGTTGCTGAATGCATGAAAGAACGCCATATTTCTTTATGTCAGATAATGTACTTCGAACTCTCAGGAACACTGTAGATATTCAATTATTTTTTTCATTTTATAAATGTATCATCAAATACAATATGACCTCAGCTGCTCTGTATGTCATCATCATCATCATTATCATTGTCATCATCATCATCATCAGCAGCAGCAGCACCATCACCACCACCGCCGCCGCCGCCGCCACCACTACCACCACCACTGCCACATACATGCATTGACCATACATCTTCCATAAATTTACTTGGAATTATTATTTCAAGGGATGGGATCACACTATCATATTGTCTAAAAGACAGGATCCAATGGATTAATGTTCCTAAATCGAAAGAAAAAAATTTTAAAACATTTGGAGTTGGTAAACTATTATCATTAGTTTATTCCAAAATTTGCAGACATGGCTGATCCTATTTTTGCTGTAAAAAGAAATGTTTTATTTGGGAAATGTACCAAGAAAAGGCCTTTAAGATGGCAAATAAACATCATACATAATATCTTGTTATGACAACATTTTCTGTTGAGTGTGAAACAACTGTTACTGCTGATGCTAAAAATTTGTAGTTGCTGGAATAATGCCTCAAAATGAAAAAAACCCATACCATATGTGTTAGTTATATACTAAATAGAATACAGAGAAATTGGAGAAATATTGAATGTGAAACTCATGTGGTGCTTATGATGTATTGAAAAATTGAGACATTTTCTATTATGGGTCCTGGCAGAAATGTTAACATACCGGGCGAAATGCCTAGCGGTATTTCGTCTGCCGTTATGTTCTGAGTTCAAATTCCGCCGAGGTTGACTTTGCTTTCATCCTTTCGAGGTCGAGTAGATAAGTACCAGTTAATCACTGGAGTCGATGTAATCGACTTAATCGTCTTGTCTGTCCTTGTTTGTCCTCTCTATGTTTAGCCCCCTGTGAGCAATAAAGAAATAAAGAAATATATTATGGGTCTTTATATTATCATAATGTGATTTCAAAATCATTCCAATGCCTAGTAAAACCATCAGTCATGTTGATACTGATACTACACAGACTAACTCAGATCAGTTTGGGTCAGTGTTCTTTATAAAGAAAGGCATTACACTCTGACATAAGTTATGAGGTATTAATTTTTGCTGACAGTTGCTGGAAAATATTGTACAAAAGATTTTAGAATGATAATTTGCCAGAGATTCTTTTAAACCGAATATGTAGAGAATAATCTTATCTTCAAATGAAAAATGTTGTTTATTCCTGAATCTTATCATATACAACATCTTTCCAAAATTCATGCCATGCACATGAATGAACAATGTATAATGAAAAGAGCAATGATTTGTGTTTGGTGACCTAATCTTAGTCTTGATGCTGAAGAACTTGTGAGATATTGTGATATGTACTAAAATCAAATTTAAAGGTAGCCTTCGTTCTGATAAGAGATCTGGATTCCAGCCATGAGAAAGATTACATATAGACTGTGGATCAACCCATGCTAGCATGGAAAGCGGACGTTAAACGATGATGATGATGATGATGATGATGATGATGATATACACAAATTCTGGGAATATGTTGATCATAGTTTGTTCAACTGTTAAGCACTGGGGTTGATTCATTCATTCGACTAAAACATAATTTTCAAGACAGTGCCCCAGCATGACCACAGTCTAATGACTGAAACAAGTAAAAAAGGGAAAAAGGTAAGAAAAGATGAGCACCCTCACTCACCCATTAGATTATTACACCAGTATTTAGTGTTATTAATGTTTGCATATGGAAGTGAAAATAGAGAGTATTGCTGGTTAGAAATGAACTCCCAGTAAGTCAAATCTGGTAACCAGTTCTTCCCAGTTATAGGTATTTCAGTTTCTTATATTCCTGAATAAAACGTTAAGACATTAAGTGATATTTGCATGTTGACTTTGCTGAGAGAGACTGATCTTGCCAAGCTGCCATGTTTGTGACACATTAGCTCAAAAGAAGAATGTTCACTGGTTCCCATAATATCTGATACATTCTTGAAGTCCAAGAAAACATATGGAAATAATTACTATTTCTTATGTTCATATTTCAACTTGGGAATGTGTTTATGAAATTCTAGTAAAATATTTTCCGTGAATAGTGTTTTGAGTTGTTTGGGTGACTGGAGAAATATTATCTTATAGCTTCCTGCATAACTTGAATATAATTCCCATATAATTGAGTCAAAGTTATAATGAAATGAGGAATAAATACTGTGATAGGTTCAGGGATGTTTATGTGGTTCAGAAATTTGCTTCTTAACAAGTTTTAGGTTTAGTCCCATGGTGTGACATTTAGAGCAAGTGTTTTCTACTTGAGCTTTGAGCTGACCAAAGTCTTGTGTGTGGATTTGGCTAGCAGAAACTGAGAGAAGCTTGTCATATGTGTGTGTGCATATATATATATATATATATATATATATATATATATATATATATGTATATATATATATTTTCGAGCGAGATCGTTGCCAGTGCCCCTGGACTGGCTCTTGTGCGGGTGGCACATAAAATACACCATTTTGAGCATGGCCGTTGCCAGTACCGCCTGACTAGCCTTCGTGCGGGTGACACGTAAAAGCACCCACTACACTCTCTGAGTGGTTGGCGTTAGGAAGGGCATCCAGCTGTAGAAACTCTGCCAAATCAGATTGGAGCCTGGTGCAGCAATCTGGTTCACCAGTCCTCAGTCAAATCGTCCAACCCATGCTAGCATGGAAAGCAGACGTTAAACGATGATACAGTGTGTTCAAAAAGTCTCTCTGCAGTGAAATGGAAATCAGCCTAGGAAGTGCTCACACGGTAGTAAAAAAAAAATTAAATTGCTTTCCATACAAGGTGCTGGCAGTTCAAGAATTGAAGACTACGGATCAAGCTAAAAGGCTTCATTGTTGTTTTTGGTTCCAAAACTTTGTTGCCGAAAAAGGCATAGAAGTGCTGGATGGCTGTTTTTACACCAATGAGACTTGGTTTCACATGTCAGGAGACATAAATTCGCAAAACACAAGGTTATGGAGCACTGAGAATCCACAAACAATGCATGAGCAACCTCTGCATCCCGAAAAAGTTGGAGTATGGATAGCTAAAAGACACAATCATAACCTTCACATGGTCCATAGTGCGTCAGACTCTCCAAGATGTAATTCAAAACATGTGTAGAAGAGTCAACTCATGAACTGAAAACAAAGGATGACACTTGCAACAGCTCTTAAAAAGTTTTTTAAAGTTTTGTAAAGTCTGATATATTCTTTCGTTGTCTTATACCATCTTATGAATATTCATTTTACAATAAAATACTTACTGCAGAGAGACTTTCTGAACACCTTATATATGAGAAATTACAATAAACAGAAGTTTATATCATTTGTTCCTATTTACCATTGAGGTTGTTTGGAACCCTGCATTGGATTTTCGAAGTCTCAGACTTTAGTTCCCTGATGGTATGCTATGGTTAAGCATCCAGTTGCACTTGAAATTTCCAAAGAGGTTCCAAATAACAAGAATGGTGAAACGTACATAGGAACAAATGCTGTAAATATATGTATGAGAGGGTCTGAAAAGTTCCTGGCTTTAAGGGTATTGTGAAAAGCCTGGTTGGAGGCCTAACCTTTCGAGTTCTTTTTCAGAGCTTAGAAAAACTGAAGGACTGCCACGAAAAGTGTGTGAATCTGAGAGGGGAATATGTTGAATAAAATCATAATTAATTGATCCTTTTGTATTTTCTTTTACCCAAAGCCAGGGACTTTTTAGTACTCCCTCATATATATGTGTGTGTACACACAGAATATAAATGGGAAGTACTATCATTTTCATTCTTCTGAAAATACAGTGGTCAGACAAGCTTGTGCGGCATGTGTAATAGTAGCTTCCATTTGAAGCTTGTGTATATTAAATAATATTTCTCTCTTACTGGACAGAGTGCTTCTTTTGTTGAGCCCACTAATAATGGAACAGTACACTAAATGTGTGTGTGTGTGCTGGTGTGTAACCTTGTTTTGACAGTGGGCAATAATTGTAAACAAATGATGTTATCACAATTTCTGCAGATACATGTCTGGCCATGGGAAAAAAATATCTTGCTTGGAAACAGGTGAGGGTTGGTGACATGAAGGGCATCCCAGCCATAAAAGAGTCTGCCTTGATAAACCCTGTTCAATCAATGGAGTCAGGGAAAAAATGGATGTTAACATGATGGTGGCGGTGATGATAATGACAATGACAATGATGATGATGATTCAGCAAATGAAAACTACAAGACTGTAACAATCAAAACAATAACAACTAAGAACATAATCAACAACAAGAACTACAACAATTGCCACAAAAATCAGTTTTCACAGTGCTAAAATTATGGATAAATCTTCAGACAAATTCTTTTTCAAATCAATAAATGACATGAGAACAAGATTTGATAATTTGCATGATTGAATTATTCAAGAGATTTCTGTCTAGATAAGTATAAACGAATTTTATTTAAATATATTCTTTAATTTTTTTTCTTATTACTCGAAATTGGTCTTGATATACTAAATAACCATCAAATGGCCAGTTTAAAATTGGAAATTTCGATACTTTTTTACGTAATAAATCTTGATTCCTGATGGAAGCCGTTTCATATTGTACCATTTCACTTACGCTGCTTAAACTTTTGGTAAGGCATGAATATTAGAATATAAATATATAACTGCATGCTTGGTGATAAAACATCAACATACAGAAACATCATCATCATTTAATATCTGTTTTCCTTGCTGGCATGAGTTGGACAGTTTGACTGGAGCTGTCCAACCAAAAAGCTGCACCAGGCTCCCATTATCTATTTCTATGGCTGGATGCCCATCCTAAAATTAACCACTTTATAGAGTGTACTGGGTGTATTTTATGTGGCACTAGCACCAGTGCTATTGAGTGGCACTGGCACAGGTACTTTATACCTGACACTGGCATGGATGCATTCTACATGGCACCAGTACAGGTGTTTTCTGTGTGGCATCAGCATGGATGCTTGTAGTTTAATTCAGAAGTTTTATTTCATTCAATGTAATCACAAGGGTTTAAGAAAGTGAGTGTTGGTCTTTGTTAGTTTGGCAAGAAATCATACAGGTAGGCCGACAAAATGAGACATTAGATTGGTGTGTATAGAAGAAGAAAATATTCAATGTTTTGAATTCAGAAGGAACTTAGGTTGGTGAAGCTATTATTTTTTAGTAATCTGTTGTGTCGATACCCCCAAGCGAAGAAGTGGGATCGCCCAAGACATATAAATAAAGGTAGTCTGGCCGTGGTAGAGGAGTTGAGTGACAGTTGAGTAGCTGACGAGTAGCAGTTGAGTAGAGATCATCCGAAGGTGTTAAATAGCAGTAGCATTGAGACATAACATAATCTCATGCAAAATGAGATTAATTATTATATATTTTTATATCAGTTTCTGAACAAT
The DNA here is from genome assembly GCF_046866305.1 of Octopus bimaculoides. NCBI lineage: Eukaryota > Metazoa > Mollusca > Cephalopoda > Octopoda > Octopodidae > Octopus > Octopus bimaculoides. The sequence continues at coordinate 14,731,859 of NC_142929.1, read as the reverse complement.
AACATCATGGGCTAAAATTTTCCATTGAGTCAATGGTTGGCTTACTATATTTCTTATTTCTTTACTGCCCACAAGGAGCTAAACATAGAGGGGACAAACAAGGACAGACAAAGGGATTAAGTCGATCACATCGACTCCAGTGCGTAACTGGTACTTAATTTATCGACCCCAAGAGGATGAATGACAAAGTCGACCTTGGTGGAATTTGAACTCAGAACGTAACAGCAGACGAAATACTGCTAAGCATTTCGCCCGGCGTGCTAACATTTCTGCCAGCTCGCCGTCCTTTGCACTGTGTTTTGAAGCCCTTTGCACTGATACATTCCCTTGTCATTCTCACCTCCAGAATTATAGTAAACCTACCATTGACTCAATGGAAATTTTCAACCCCTGATGTTTACTATATTTCTGGAGGTGAGAGTGACAAACGAATGTGTTTTTATCACGTGATTTTGATTGTCTCGATTGCTGTTATTTGCCTGCAGTGCAGCTGCACGAAGTTCTGTTCTGTTTGTGGCATGATGTGTTCAGTGTTGGCTTTTAGTTAGTCGAGACTGTAGCAACTCACTGCATAAAACTGTTATTACATTGAGGTTTTGTTTTGCTTACAATTTAGCAATCTTTGTTTGTATTGTAGATTGCTGTATTTTTAGTTGATTAAAACCTTTTAAACCTAGATATTACCTTTTTGGGTTTATAACAATTATATATTTTTTTATATCAGTTTCTGAACAAAAACATCATGGGTTAAATATTTCCATTGAGTCAATGGTAGGTTTACTATATTTCTAGAGGTGAGAGTGACAAGGGAATGTTTCAGTGCAAAGGGCTTCAAAACACAGTGCAAAGGACTTTGCTCGAAGAACATCATTTTCTGACAAAGCTTGCATTCTTTGATGTAAACATCAATGTATATCATCATGAAAAACATAAAAATATATTTAAGGAAATCATGTGTCATGTTTGTCAAAGAGGTGACATAACTGATATTTTTCTTACGTCTTTGGGGTTTAATAATAGTCCTGCTGTCACTTTTGATCAATGAGTAATTCTGAAGATACATATTTTGGATTGCAACACCCTAACCACGTGGCCCAGTGGTTAGGGTGTTGCACCCATACTTGCAACATGGCCCAAGGGTCATGTTACTTTAAGTATTTGTTACTTCTAAGCTGGTGTAGTACAGCTTTTAATAGGTTATGCCCTCCCTTAAAGACTTCCTTGTGGCTCAGCTTTAACTCATACAGATAGAATCACTTAATTATTTAATATAGGTTTCAAATTTTGGCACAAGGCCAGAAATTTTGGGGGAGTCAGAAAGGCGATTACATTGACCCCAGGACTTTATGGATACTTATTTTATCGACCCTGAAAGGATGAAAGGCTAAGCCAACCTTGGTGGAATTTGAACTCAGAATGTAAAGCTGGACAAAATACTGCTAAGTATTTTGCCTGGCATGCTAATGATTCTGCCAGTTCTCTGCCTTACTAAATTGCCAAATATTTCCAAGAGCTTGTACTCAGATTAAGCTCATATCACTGATCAAATTCATTCCAGACATGACCATCCCATCTTTTTGTACACTGTCCAGTGTATCCTTTTTTTTTACTTAAGATAACAGGATATGACTTAGAGGAACTTTAGCTGTTATTTGAAGTAAACTGAATTTGTTGGTTGTACTGACTGTCACCACACAATGGAAATTTTTACTGCTCAATATATTTTGTAATTAACGTATTCAATTTATCGCCATGGTCTTCTATCTGTCACAGTACAAATTAGCTATAAATTATGTATCTTTGCACTACACCGAAAGCTTATTATGTCCGTATACCAATAAATGCTATTATCATATCCTCAATGGTAAACGTGTGTGCAATGTTTAGAGATGATAAAGCAAGGATAGATGAAGTAGTGTGAATGTGAATTTTATATTTCGTTCTTTGTTACTGTTCTACGCTAGTGAATAATTTGTGTATATATATGCATGGCAGATTGGTTAGCTTGATGATAGATGCAGTGGAGCAGCCAGAATTTGTGTTAATTATGTGTGTGCACATTCATGTGTGGTGGGCATGGACACAGACATGCATATAAATAGATGGGTAAATGGAAGTTTCGAAGCAATATGCAAAGGCAAACACACACACGTACATACACACACCAACACCATACCACACGCATGCACACACACACACACACACACACACACACACACACCCTTTATAGCCTTTATCAAAGGAGCCTGGTGTAGCCATCTGGTTTGCCAGTCCTCAGTCAAATCGTCCAACCCATGCTAGCATGGAAAGCGGACGTTAAACAATGATGGTGATGATGATGATGACAGAAATACCTAATACAATTCCTTTTTCCTATATGTATGTGTGTGTATGTGTATATGTATACATGTGTTTGCATGCATACACATGTGTGAATGCGTGCATGCATGCATGCGCATGTGTGAAATACCCAGGTAGTTGCCTAGGAATAGCTGATACCCTTTTTGTAATCTAGATGAACAAAGGTGCCAGGATAAGTGGTTAAGGTATTCAGCTCACAATCATAAGATTATGAGTTTGAAAACTGGCAGCATATTGTGTCCTTGAGCAAGACACTTTATTTCACATTACTTCAGTCTACTCAGCTGGTCAAAATGAGTTGTACCTGTATTTCAAAGGGCCGGCTTTGTCATATTCTGTGTTATGCTGAAACAAGAACTACATGAAGGGTACACATATTCGTGGAGTGTTCAGTCACATGCACGTTAATTTCAGGAGCAGGCTGTTCCATTGGTCAGATCAACTAGGACCCTTGTCATCATAACTGATGGAGTGCTAGTTTATCTAGGTGACCAGTGACAACTATTCTGAAAATATGGCAGCCAGAATAAGGACAGACTGGGGAGTTATTTTTTTTCTCTACTGGCAACAAAGAGTTTCTCCTTTCAGGTCAGTGACCGATTGTATGGTGTTTGTGTGCAAAGTCTGCTGCATAGCAGTACAATGTGAACTTTAAATGCAGAAAACTCTGCAAAAGTAGAAAGAAATGAGATGGAAGTTCTTCAGTGGACGTGCTGTGGTCACGAGCTTGAGTGAAGAAATATAATTAAGCTGAGAGACAAACTGATTATGAGATGAATCTAATGTGAGAGAGAAGAGAGTAAAGGTATGGACATATGATGTAGATTAAGGATGACAGCTGCGTAGGCAAGTGTTGAGCCTGCAAAGAGAATTGTAGTTGTGGAAGAGGGAAACCAAGAAAGATTTAGGATGAGGTGAAAAGTGATCTCAGGATGTTACATCTGATGAAGAAGATAACAATGGACCATGTCAACTGGCAGTATGTGGTACCATAGGAAACCCTAACCTCCCATGTAAGTTTGGTGACCACTTGCCTATTGCATAGTGAATGCACCCATTGCTTATTGCTTGTTAAATACCCTCATATCTGCCAACCATTTTCTTCTACCCACTGTATTTATTTTGTACCCTCTTGTTTCTGTCATCTCTTTTACTCACTCTATCATACCAACCACAACTGAGAGGAGAGTACTCTACCTGTGCATATTGAATAGCCCCTTTTCAACACCCAAATCTTGCTACTCCTTCCTCTTCTATCCTTCAAAATCAAAATCGTAATGCATGAGTGAAGAGGGGTTGCATTCTGGCAGCTTGTACCCACCATCCTTGATTCTTCTATTACCATGTCCTTTTGGACATGTTAATGTGAGAATACACCCTGGTTCCTCATCATTACCTTCTCTCTCCTTCATGCACCGCTCTACCCATCCAGTTAATGTGGGGTTTGCCAAGCATCTCCTACCCAACTCAATCCACCTTCTTTATCATTCTCTGGCACCCCACCTTTCACTAAAACCCTGTCACTACTTTTCCATTTCCCCCTATTATACTCTTCCCTAACACTGTCTTTATCAGTCTGTCCCTTACGATGTTCTCTTAACAATCCAAAAGAACAGTCTCTAGATGGAAGTTAATTGCTGATGAATCCATTAAAAATTATGCTAATGACTTCCAACAAATTTGGAAAGGTAAAATAAATGGAAGAATTCAATAATAGAATTAACTAAACGCTTTGGGGTTTTATATATAATTTTACATTTTTCTTTTCTGTTTTAAGTTTTTACTTTTTATTGCTTCCTTATATTTCCTGTAACCATTAAACGAGAATGTTCTGGAAGATAACTCTGCTAAGAACATTGAATTTTTTCACTTCCTTCTGCTAATTGCCTTACTTTATTTGTACTTACCACTGTTTATCTTTAGAGGCTTTAAAAAAAAATGTTTACCAGTTACCAATATGTACATGTAAATATTTATATTTAGGCTTTTGTATTAATTTATTGTAGGCTGCCAAAGAAAAAAAATAGAGGGATAGAAAATAAATAGATAGATAGACAGGTAGATAGATAGATAGATAGATAGATAGATAGATAGAAGATAGATAGATAGACAGATAGATAGATAGATAGACAGATAGATAGATAGATAGACAGATAGACAGATAGATAGATAGATAGATAGATAGATAGATCTACCTAACTGTCTGTCTCTCTCTGATCTTCCTTCTCCATTTCTTGAACTCGTTATCTGTCACTTTTTACGATATATGCTCATGTACTCTCTCTCTCTTCTTGTTCTTCTCTCTCTCTCTTCTTGTTCTTCTCTCTCTCTCTTCTTGTTCTTCTCTCTCTCTCTTTTTGTTCTTCTCTCTCTCTCTTCGCGTTCTTCTCTCTCTCTCTCTTCTTGTTCTTCTCTCTCTCTCTTCTTGTTCTTCTCTCTCTCTCTCTTCTTGTTCTTCTCTCTCTCTCTTCTTGTTCTTCTCTCTCTCTCTTCTTGTTCTTCTCTCTCTCTTCTTGTTATTCTCTCTCTCTCTTCTTGTTCTTCTCTCTCTCTCTTCGTGTTCTTCTCTCTCTCTCTTCGTGTTCTTCTCTCTCTCTTCTTGTTCTTCTCTCTCTCTCTTCTTGTTCTTCTCTCTCTCTCTTCTTGTTCTTCTCTCTCTCTCTTCTTGTTCTTCTCTCTCTCTCTCTCTCTCTCTATTTCTCGAGCTCATTATCTCTCACTCTCTCTATATGATATACGCTCACATACTCTCTCTCCTTCTCCCTCTTTCTCTCTCACATACAGAGAATGTATGTATACATATACACATAAACTCTCTTTCTCTCTCTCCCTCTTTTTCTTTCTTTCTCTGTTTTTTTCTCTCCCACCCCCCACAAGCATTCTCTTTCTCTTCTTCTCTCTCTCACCCTTTCTCTCTCTCTCTCATTCTTTCTCCCTCTTTCTTACATATACACATACTTAAAATTTCTCTTTGAAGAAATATTGTATTTGAAGCTCTAGGCTTAAACCTCAATATCATTTTTACAACACTAACGATCTTGTTGAAACCCTTATTGATTTATATCACAACTAATTCATGAACATAAAAAATAAAGTCTTGCTCTTCACATTGCTTACACTAAACAAAAAAGTGCTTCTAATTCACTACAATGCTTATAAATAAAGAAATTACCTTTTTTTGGCTATAATAAGATGGAATGTAGATTGATGCTACATAATCATAAGATTTCAGTCAATTGTGTGTTTATTCACTCATCATAGTCTCATTTTATCTTTTGTTGCACTATTTCTACCAATTCTATAACTGTTAGATCTATCAAAGATATATCAGGTTTCTTTAGGTCCTCTGCACTTTTTCTACTTTTAACATATTTAGTTTATGCAAAGATAATCTAATATAATCACTGTTTATCATGTATAAACTGATAAATGTCTCATATTAGAAATACCAGCTGTTAGACCACAAAGAAAGCCTTGTCTTTATTGTGTTTGTTGCTCAAAGCTTCATAGTTGTGAATTCAAATTGTGTTTGTAATACACATGTGGTTCCCTCAAGTGATGGCAGTTAATACAAGGGAGATAGCCATCCTCTCAAAACATGGGGCAGGATTAGAAATTTGACTTGGAAATTAAGGAATTATATGGAAAAGATGCATAACAATCAGATATTTTATTTCCTATTTGTTTACTTATTACAAAGTTCATGCAATTTCTAGTTGGTGGTAATCATGTATACCTCTATTTCATTCTTTTTAGAAACTGTCAGCATGATGTTACCTGTAACTTATCAATAGTATGTATGTGTGTGTGTTTTCTTTGTAGAACATTAGTTATTTGGGAATCAAGAGAAAGAGAGTACATTCTTAATGTTTGTGTACAGAATGATAGTTGTTTCCAAGGGAAATGATTGTTATTTCTCTAAGTCTTCCGCACTTTTTCTACTCATAAAACATTTCCATTTCCACTAGTTTTCTATTACATGTATTTTTTTCTCCATAGAAGGTATAAGGCATCAGAAGACTATAGGTTGTGGCTTCAAATGATCTACTGTAGGTGTCTCGTTATATTATTAGTGAGGACACCTAATTCTGCATTGTCTTAATCCCTCATAATTGGTGAGAGTATCCTTCTTTTTGTGTAACTTCTCAAACTCAGAGTCGGGGCACTGCTGAAAGCTTCATTGATCAGGGTTGAGCCAGGGCTAAACAATGATGGCTACAACAACATTAGACAAGTCCAAATTATTCATCCTCAACATGATCTGTGTAAAGAGAGAATTCTAACAAATGAATTATTATACTGATTTCTTAATTACATGGCTAATTGCATAGTGGCATGTAGCTGATTTAATTATCCCTTCTATGTTTCAAGCATTTTCCCATTAGAACTGAAATAAAACATGAAATAATTGAAAATCTAATTAACCATGCCAGAATTTGATCTCAGAACCTAATTGGATGAAAATATTGTGAGACGTTGAGCTTTGTACTACAATATTTCTGCTTATTCTGTGCCTCTGCTCATTTACATTCAAACTGCATAGAAGAAGAGGAGCTGCAGCAGGTGGAAATAAGGGTTCACTGAGCAAAATAGTTTGGGATGCGATGGCTGTGCACTGAGCCTCTATGGATGTTGGTGCAGATTGGTGAAAAAGCTGAGTTTGGCAATGATGTGGTGGGAGGCGTGATGATGTGTGAGACCCCCTTCGGTAATGACTGACCATGGGATTGCATGGATAGAAAGTTACCCTCCCAGGCACAAGTCCAAGCAAGGATGTTTATGGAAGACCAGCAATCGCCCATGCATACCAGCCTCCCCTCTCCACACCACCAATGTTATCCAAGAGAAAGGCAAGGTCCGATATAGCTTGGCACCGGTGACACCACAACTCATTTCTACAGCTGAGTGAACTGGAGCAACATGAAATAAAGTGTCTTGCTCAAGAGCACAACACACAGCCCAGTCCAGGATTTGAACTCACAACTTCACGATCGTAAGCTCGATGCTCTAACCACAGAGCCATGGGAGGCATTGGCAATGGAATTGGGTGGAGTGTGAACTGCCAATGATGGTTGCACCATCTGACATCATCACTACCACTGTGACAGCCAGGTCTATCAAATACTGCCAAACTATATCAATGCAAAACAATATTAAATCAAGAAGCCTAAATCTTTTCTATTCCATTTATATAATATTGAATCAAACCTTAAAAATGATTTGAAAGATAATTGTTTCTTCATTTATCATGTTTCATTTATTCTATTAATTTTCTTTGAACAGATATTAGAAAAACTAATGGAAACAGGAAAATTCATCAAATTACGTGCCATTGATATTAGTCATACCAATGCATTGTCTGAGAATTCAATTTACAACTTCTTGCTGACATATGGGAAAAATCTTAAAGGACTTATGCTGTCTGGGAAACCAAAATTGACAGAAAACTTTTGGCTGAATGTAATCCCCTTTTTGAAAAACATTAAGTGAGTAAACTATCTTTTATTTCCTTTTATTGTCTTTCTTTCAGCCTTTGGACTGCGGCCATGCTGGGGCACTATATTCAAGGGTTTAAGTTGAACAAATTGGTCCCCAAACTTTTTTTTTTGTTTGCAGTCAGCTGCTTACTTTATTGGTCTCCTTTCTTAAAACTGCCAAGTTATGGGCATGTAAACACACCAACACTGCTTGTTGAGTGGAGGCGCAATGGCTCAGTGGTTAGGGCAGCAGACTCATGGTCGTAGGATCGCGGTTTCGATTCCCAGAACGGGCATTGTGAGTGTTTATTGAGCGAAAACACCTAAAGCTCCACAAGGCTCCGGCAGGGGTTGGTGGCGAACCCTGCTGTACTCTTTCACCACAACTTTCTCTCATTCTATGTTCCTGTTTCTGTTGTACCTGTATTTCAAAGGGCCAGCCTTGTCACACTGTGTCACGCTGAATCTCCTCGAGAACTATGTTAAGGGTACACGTGTCTATGGAGTGCTCAGCCACTTGCACGTTAATTTCACGAGCAGGTTGTTCCGTTGATTGGATCAACTGGAACCCTCGTCGTAGTAATTGACGGAGTGCCAACCAACTGCTTGTTGAGCAGTGGTGGAAGGACATACACAAACACAAAGACATACACACACACACACACACGTGAGTGTGTGTGTAGAGGCTTGTGGCTTAGTGGTTAGGATGTTGTACTCATCATTGTAAGATTGTGGTTTCGATTCCAGCACAGTGATACATTGTGTTCTTGAGCAAACACTTCATTTTTTGTTGGTTCACATCATCCCCCAGCTACTGATGAATTGATGAGTAAATATTCTGCAAACAGACTATTACAGGTGCAATAGTATTTACAACGCTTTTGTTAATTAGATGGGACTAATTAACAAAAGCACCAATACAGTGCTGTTATGATTAAAATGCCTGTATAAAATAAGATATTAATCATATGCTATGGTCAATTTAATTGATTTTCCCACATCTTTAAAATATTACTTCGTGTCTTTTCATAAGATATCAATACATTAATGATTTGCATTAGTCACCATGACTACCAAATAACAATTCATTGTACTTACTACTATCTATTTTCTTAGTGTATCTCTGTCAACAATGTAAAATGAATTCTTTATCACAGTGAATTATGCTACTTATCTTTCAATAATGGAGATATTAAGTCTCTTATCGTAGATTTTTTGCTAGAGTACAAAATTATCATTGGCTACTTTCATGTTAGATAGTGACTTAATTTAATGCACTGTTACTTTTTCAAGCATGTATTTATTTTAACATGGCAAGCACTGTAGAACAGAAGTTCCCAGTTAGCTTCATCAGTAAGCTAGTTCCAGTTCAGAGATAGTTGTTTTGCTTTGCTGATATCATAAATCTGCTTGGAAAAATCTCATTTCCCATATCTCCTGAAATCAATAAGCTGATCAATCATTTACTGGATACTATCAATGACAAATAGTCAAGCAGAAAAATTCAAGCGTTTGATATTTCATTATATTTTGTTTTTTTCTCATGCATGAAAGAACTAAATAAATATTATTTTTAGTTCATTTAACTCGTTCACTCTCTAACTAATGTTCCAAATTTGGTAGATTTATTGCTGTCACAAATACATACTTTCTATGGTAATTGTCTGATTTGATTTCCTGAAAACAGAACAACAAATATATCCTATCAAATAATCTCTATAGATTTCTAAATTTACCTGGTTTATCATTCTGAAGAGTTCCCAACCGTTCTTTATTTGAAGCCAAAAGAAATATTACAGTTGGAAGTTATCCAATTCAGCTAATATATAAATGTCTTAGATATACATCTTAGATAATAGCAAATTAGTTCTAGATCTTACACAAATGAAAACTCTATTTTGGATTTAAAAACTTTCTTCACCATGATAATATGACCTAGATATTTTTGTTCATCGAAAATAGAATTTCATCTAAAGCAAAAATAGCTAATTTCCTCCTTTAACATCTCTCTTTTTACACACATTCCATTCTACTTTCCTTTACACCATTTTCAATTTTTTTAGATTTCTTTTTTTTTTTTTGTCTTACTGTATATCCAAAATATATTAAATTACAGTCAATACGATTATTCAGACTGAAATTTTACCTCCTGTTCAACTCTGCTTTAGTTTCTACTGTTATTTTTAATATTTTGCTATACTACTTGAATGAATGTTTGTCTGTCCGTAAGTTTGTCTGTCTGCAGATATATACGTATACATGCATTCATGCACGTACATACGTGTGTGTGTACTTTTTTAGACAGGTTCTTGAACTTTTCTCCTTTTCCTTAGTAACTCTTAAGAAGCTAAATAGTTGCTTATGACTTGGCTTGCTTGCAACTTTCTTGGGAGTGACTTCCAATAAAAGACACAGCTATAGCAACATTGTTGTGTGATATTCCACCTGCCTTGGGCATTTAAACCTGGCTAAACCCATCCCTCTCTTGGTTTGAATACAACCAATGTCTTCTATGTGTGTGTGTGTGTGTGTGTGTGTGTGTGTGTGTGTGTGTGTGTGTGTGTGTGTAGATATATATCATCATCATCATCATCGTCGTTTAACGTCCGCTTTCCATGCTAGCATGGGTTGGACGATTTGACTGAGGACTGGTGAAACGAGATGGCTACACCAGGCTCCAATCTGATATATATATATATTTCTTTGCATCTTTGTGCCTCTCTCCATCTGTTTTCGCTCCTTGATACTTTCTGTAGAAGAGCAATGGCTCCAAATGTCAAAACTTCTTCCTTTTTTCCTGAGTATCAAACTAATACACATTGCTTGTTGTTCCCTCACGTGTTTCTGTCTTGCATTTTTTTGTATAATTTTGAACCATGTGTGTGTGTGTGTGTGTGTGTGTGTGTATGAGAGAAAGAGAGAGAGAGAGAGAGCGAGAGAGAGAGAATTTTTTCCCTATTGAGAGTGAAGGCTGAAAAGTAAACTGAACCTCAGAAGAATTTAAATTCCCAGCACAGAGACCCAGAGTGAGGAGCACAGGGCAGATGCTCCCACCAATATTCTAATGACTGTCGATTCATTGTCGATTTCCTGGAATCAGAATGATAACCACAATACTTCCTCTATTCTTTGCTCACAGACAAGAGACAAGACTTGATACAGCAGATTTTCTCTTCTCACAACAATTAATCTTGAATTTTTTTAGGGCCTTCTTATTTTATTTATTTTCTCCTTCTGAAAGACAGGTATTATAAACAGCATATAGTAATTTAATTGATTTAAGTTTTCAATTCTGGACTAAATGAACCAAATTTAAGTCTTGTTGCCTACATCATCTTCCATGCTAGCATTCATTGGATGATTTGAGAGGATCTAGTGAGCTGGAGGCCCATGTTGAGTTCCAGTGTCAGCTCTGGCATAGTTTCTGTGGCTGGATGCTCTTCTTAATGCCAACCACTTTACAAAGTGTACTGGATGCTTTTAACATGCCACTGGCGCTAGTGAGGTTGCCAATTAACTTGTAAGACAAGAAAAAGGACAGGAAGAAGGGGAAAAAAAAATTAAATCACTAAATGATAGGGGCAGTATTTGAGAGGCAGTAGGAGGCTGTGGTCTTATACCAGGTTTTGAAAGGTTGACATTTAAGAAGACAAAGATGAATGGAATGGAACTAAAGCACAATAGACACCCCTTATTGAGGAGATAAAACTGATTTAAAATGATTAAGATATTTCTTGTTAGTTAAAGATTTGAGTTGTCTCACACATGGAATACATAAGCAACACAGTCTTTTTGTTGCCAATTCTGTAATCTTTCAGAAAAACATTTTTTTATGTTTTTTACATCAGTTAAGCTTCAGCAGTGATACTGACAGAGTAGACTGACTTGAATTTTTCTATTTCCATGATGCAATTTCTATTCTTATCTCAGAAGATCACTGACAAGGATAGAAGACAACTAATTTTGTTTCATTTTTTATTCTTTTTATTATATTTTTTCCAGTTTATACCCAGTTTTTAGTTTTTATATTTTTTTTTTCCTATTCTTGTTATCCCCAAACACGCTTTGCACTATTTCTGGTAATAACAGAATGTAAAGAGTCGTAAGCACACTTCATTTAACTAGTTGTATGTACTTAGTTTTGGCAGTCCTTTGCACGGCTGTGTTTCCTACTGATGTAAGACAAAACAATGCCACGGCTAAACTCATGCATGAATGTCAGCAGAATAAAACGTGGGAAAAGCGGATGTATACATGGATGTATACAGGGATATATACACACATGTATAAAGGTGCATACCCTCTGCCTTGGGTTGGATATTTTATTACCTATTATGGCTAGTCAGTGTAAGGTCGTTAAAAAAAAACAAAAGATTAAAAGAAAAGTAATGACTGGAGCATTTAATTCTTTTATTTGGTTTCAGTCATTTGACTGTGGCCATGCTGGAGCACCACCTTTAGTTGAACAAATTGAACGCGGGACTTATTCTTTGTAAGCCTGGTACTTATTCTATCGGTCACTTTTGGCTGAACAGGTAAGTTAGGGCGATGTAAACACACCAACATTGGTTATCAAGCGATAGTGCGACAAACAAACACAGACACACACACAAATACATACATACATATATATATATATATATATATATATATATATATATATATATATATATATATATATGATGGGTTTCTTTCAGTTTCCATCTACCAAATCCACTCACAAGGCTTTGGTCAGCTTGAAACTATAGTAGAAGACACTTGCCCAATGTGCTCTGCAGTGGGACTGAACCTGGCAACATATGGTTGGGAAGCAAGCTTCTTACCACACAGTCCACTGTGTATTTTTCAAAACTGTTGAACCTTCAAATCTCATAGAAGTTTTGCAGGTTTTTATGCTTCTAATTATAGTGTTCACTTGAATTTTTGAAAATTAGGGTAAAACGCTTGGCATTAGGAAGGGCACCCAGTCTCAGAAACCATGCCAAAACTAACAATAGACATTCGTGCCGTATGCTGGCTTGCCAGCTCCTGCCAAAATGGTCGACCCATACCAGCATGAAAAACAGACGTTGAATGAGGATGATGATGAGAGTTGCGAATCTTGTTGAGAGGCTGATGTTCTGTTGTGTGTTGGGCTGGCAATACTAGTAATGGCAAAAAGGTGAGTGTGCATTCTAGGATTGTAGGTACCAGAGTGGAAATTGTCTTATCAACAATTTTTGTCTGTCTTCCAAATAATATTGACACTACACAAACATGTGGAATGTTTGTATGCATATTTGTCTTTTTAAATATATGTAGGTATGTGGGTATGTGTTCTCTCTCTTGCTTTGCACACACACACACACACACACACACACACACACACACACACACACACACACACACACACACACACACACACATACACATATATGTATACATACATATATGCACATGCATATATATGCATGTGTATCTGTGTGTGTATGTGTGTGTGTGTGCATGCATTTGTATCTCTGTGTGTGTGTGTGTGTATGTGTATAACACTATGATTAGACACTGTTTTTCTTTGTGTAGTGCTCAGCATACACTTGCAATAAATATCATAGGGCATATTAAATGCCTATCATTACTCCCATACTACACTTTTATCTTGTATCCCAACAATCTTCAGAGGACTTTCTAGAAGACAAGTTTGTCCTTGATTCTTGGTTTTCCAAAGCATGAAACCATAGTACAGAAGTTACCATATATATAATTATAGTGAAGGCACAATGGCCCAGTGGTTAGGGCAGCGGACTCACAGTTGTAGGATTGCGGTTTCGATTCTCAGACTGGACATTATGAGTGTTTATTGAGTGAAAACACCTAAAGCTCCACGAGGCTCTGGCAGGTGGTTGTAGCGAACCCTGCTGTAGTCTTTCGCCACAACTTTCTCTCACTCTTTCTTCCTGTTTCTGTTGTACCTGTATTTCAAAGGGCCAGCCTTGTCACACTCTGTGTCACGCTGAATCTCCCCAAGAACTACATCAAGTGTACACATGTCTGTGGAGTGCTCAGCCACTTGCACATTAATATCACAAGCAGGCTGTTCCGTTGATTGGATCAACCGGAACCCTCGTTTTTGTAACCGACGAAATGCCACGACAATATATAATTATAAAATTCTTCTTTAGGTGACATGTCCAGAATATAGGACATTGGTGATCACATCCTAACACAATTTTCTTTTCTTTGTTCTCCGTAACAGTTTCTCTTCCTGATATTGAATGCCTCTCCTTCTGCCAACCACTTCATCAAGCTTGACATCTGCATTATCCTCCATCTTCTGCTTCTTTTTCCTTCAATCTTTTGGTCATCACTAAATTCTCCAGGCCTTATTTCCTCAGCACATGACCAAAAAATCTCAGTTGCTTGGCCCTTATCTCACAAAGCAGTTTCATATTTACCACAGCTTGTGCCATTACTTCTTCATTGGACATTTTGTCCATGCTGTCCTCAATATTCTCCTTCAGAACCACATTTTGCAGCTCTCCAAGATTACACTTAGTGGTTCTATCCTTTGTTATTTGAATTTCCCACTGGTGAATTGCACATGTGATCAGTCAGTGTGTTGTGAATGAAGGTTGTCGATGAAGAAGGTTCTGCATAGTACGAGTATGACTGATTCTTATTGGTTGATAATGTTACAGACTGAGTGGAAAATATCTCACAGACTCTGGGTATCTATGAATTCATTTTGTTTCACCTGAGATATTCAGCTGCCTGAGAGAAATGTCCTTTATTGATGACAGGAAATATTTCAAACCTCCTCATTGCTTCAATAACTGGGAATTCTCAATGAGATAAAGACTGCACTGACACCCTGAAATAAGGGGTAGCTCTATCCATAATCTTCCATATTGCTATAGGATGTTGGAATCCTTGGTCCTTGAGTTCCCAGATAAATTGAAACAGGAAATGGGAGGTTTGTCTTCTCAGGAGTGGTTAACAAACTATGGAATGGTCTATCAGGAAACTCCCCGCTTTTTATTTTTCCAGACATCAGTTGTATTAATAATATTAAAAAGAATGTGTTTACTTTCTTATTTAACCCTCAGTGAAGCTTTATACTATATATATAATTTTGTAGTGTATATCGGTATATGTGTGTGTGTGAACACATCACATGTATGTGTGTGTGTGTGTGTGTGTGTGTGTGTGTGCGTATGCACCATACATTAAATAAAAATCTGTATTAAAGAGTAACAAGAAACCAAAAGCAAACCTTAGAAAATTTCAGTAAAACATTGTTTGATCAGTTTTTACAGAGTACATAATAAAATTCATGTCTCAATTATCAAAGAATGTATGAATGGGAGATAGACTAAGCCATATTGACCTACTTGTCTACACTATGAAGCCCCTTCCCTCACACTCCATTTGATATCAAAGGAAACAGAGGTTTGTTACTGAGATGCTTCAGCCAGCCCTGCTTGAAAAGTCTCTTGGCATTAACTTAATCAATCGACAGCTTGGAAATAATCACGATTCAAGTATACTGACTAAAACATACTTCATTCTGGTGTGTACTACCATATTTAGTACTCTGTTGGTCAGTGTCTCATAGGGTAATAGGACACTGCACTGTGAGGTAATATGGTATGTGGTAACGATTCTATCGTTTGCTAGTTGTCAGTATTGATGTCAGCTAATTACAGTAATCTTGGTATTCTCATGGCTACTCTTTAATACTGGAATAGATTAAATGATTCATTAGAATTACCTTGCTTTGGTTCTGTTTTCTTTCTTTCTTCCTTTTTGTTTCTTAGTCAATGCCATTCTTAGAGTTTATCGACAAAGTAAATCGTGCTGAATGTTTGGGTGTTGAGTCAATTTAAAGATAATTTAAAATCTTTATACAGTCATTAAACGAATTGTTTCTTCATCAACTTTTCTTGAAGTTTTTATAAATTTTGTCATTTGTTTATTTGAGGAAAATTATACTTAATACATTACTTGTTAACCTTCTAATAATAGCACTGTCATTCATTTGTCATGACACAACAGATGAAGACATTTAAATTACATACAAGAGTATTGACTCATTACCTTATGTTACATGTGAACACTGGACTATGGCATTAACGCATCTACAAGCCAGAGGTGATTTACGTTCAATTCTAAACAAAGTCATTTTATTTCATTGACTCATTATACCAGCAAAATTGCAGCTAGGCTGAAAGTCTAAAGAAAACTTAATTGTTCTCACTAAGTTGAGTTATCCTTGACAAACCATGAAAATTCAAAAGGTTTTGTAGTGACCAAATGGTTTATTAATAATTAAATGATATTTTTTATTTCAAGCTGGCAGAATCATTAGCATGCTGGGCAAAATGCTTAATGGCATTTCATTTGTGTTTTATGTTCTGAGTTCAAATTTTGCTGAGGTCGATTTTGTTCTTTGTCTTTTTGGAGGTCAATTAAATAAGTACCAGTTAAGCACTGAAGCTGATTTAATTGACTTACACCCTCCCCCAAAACTGGGAAGCAAACTTGTTACCAGACAGCCATGTCTGCATCTATGTTTATGATGTGAATACAGTTTGAAATCTGGGTCGATACTTTTGACATAAGAGTCAAAAAGATGTACCTTGTTGCATAAACTACGGGCATTTACGGACAACAGTTTATATCTGGATTTCAGATGATGATGATATCCAAGGGATGGCTGATTGTTCTTGTTTAGTTTCCCATGATTTTGTATTGCTAGTTATTGTGGGTGCAGTATGCTCAGACCAATTGATATCCCTTATCCATGACTCACCAGACTTGACAAATTTCCATATTTGCCCATCGTCGTATAGGCTAAAGCTTTCCTGTGGCACAGAGTTGCAATTTAGGGAAGCTACAGTTCTTAGCTTTGGGCGTACATCAGGTGGTAGGCCAGGGCGTGCCCGAAAGGTAATTCTGTTTGCATGCCGAGCCCTATCAGTGGCTAGATGGTATGCCCGCACCTCAGTAGAGTTCGAAAACGACAGCCGAATCAATCTGGGTTTGGATCCTGGTCGGCCAAGGCGGAATGCACTTTATGAAGGAATACAGCTTAGGTCCTTAGATGTGTTGCCAGTAAATGCCCGTAGATCAACTATGTCTTCTGATACCCCAACGACACTTACCTCATGTGTGGTTGATTCAGTGGCTTCCTCGATATGTCTACATTGGTCTTATAATTCTTGGCCGAGACTAGTTGCTGTTAATGTTGCCTCCTCTATGTTTTCCAGACATAATGTATCTAGAAATACATTTTTCATGATAATGGTTGAGCATGAGATCTCAGAAAAATGTTGCTGTTGTTTCTAGCAGATCCTCTGACAAAACACTGGCTCCTTCCTTGGTTAGTTTTTTAGTGAAGGTAGTGTACCTTATATCCAGGTAACCCAAGCAACATTGATCAAACACAACCATCCCTGAGTTATGTTGTGTGAAACTTAATGCTGTTTATATTACTTTATAGACTAAATTACTGTGATATTGCTAGGATTGGTTTTAATGTGTAACGAATTTCTTAGTGGTATTTCAGATCTAATTACCACTGTCACTGTCATTCCTTTACCTTATTCTAAGTCTAATGTGTGTTTAAAAAGGTTGCAGATGAGAGTTGTGTGCTACATATATGTATAAATAACCATATATTTGTCTGTCTATCTGCTTATTTATCTAGACACATGCACACACACACAAAACATGCACCTGCATATTTTTATAGAAATCTACTATTCAGATGACATAGGATATAAAAAAAAGATCAATGGCTTAGAGAATGGCTACTTAAATGATCATTAACTGTAAACAATACACGCACACACGCACACACACACACACACACACACACACACACACACACACACACACACACACACGAAGAAGTGCTGAAAGGTTCCTGACTTTGGATTAAAGAAAATGCAGGAGGATCAGTTCATTGTGGTTTTACTCAACATATTCCCCTCTCAGATTCACACACTCATTGCAGTGGCCCTTCACTTTTTCTCAGCCCCTGTAAAAGAACTCAAAAGGTTGAGCCTCCAACCAGGCCTTTTGTGATACCCTTAACACCAGGAACTTTTCAGCACCCTCTCGTACATACATACATACATGCAGAGGTCATAGACCAACAGGTCTTGGGGTCTGACAGTACACCATACGAGGAGAGAGAGAGAGAGAAAGAAAGAGAGAGTGAGAGAGAGAGAGAGAGAGAGAGAGAGAGAGAGAGAGAGAGAGAGAGAGAGAGAGCAACAGTATCAGCACTAAGCAGTAACGAGGAATAATGAACTTTAGGTTAATTATTATATGTTTGTGACATATTTTAACTTATTAAAGTAAATTCATTGCCGTTACCATGGAGAAAAGATATTTTCTCTTATGGTGAAAAGTGTAGAAACACCATACCTGCCCTGTGCTTCGCACTAGCAGACTTCCAAATGCATGTTTCTGGCTTTTTCTGGCTCTTGTATACGCTTATGTATATGTGGGTGTATCTGTATGTACCCTTGTCCAGACTTGGAAATGAGTGGCAGTGTCATGCAAGCAGGGTTGTTCGTTTACGATCTCCTCTAAAAGACATGTTACCTTGCATGGAAATAAATGAGAGTTGGTGATATATATATATATATATATATATATATATATATATATATATATATATATATATATATATATATATATATATATATATAATAAATATAGATATATGTATGTCTATAGTAGAATAATAAAAAGATAGTTCTTGGCACAGTGTTATATATTTGAAAAAAACGAGTCGAGATGGCTTTTTTGTGTGGATAATTTTTATTTTAATAATAATAATATGGAATTTAAACAAAACGCAAGGTGATTGTGACACTTCAAAATTTCTTCAGCAGTGGCTTGTCAGACGGTGTAGATGAGTATGCACGTGTATATGTATGTGTATATATATATATATATATATATATATATATATATGTATGTATGTATGTATGTATTATATCATATTATATCATATATATATATGTTCATATGTAATATATCTGTTAAGCTAACTTGCACAGCATGTGATTACATTTATGTAAGAGACCAGGTAGAATGGTGACTGATGTCGCTGCAGTTGTAGTAGTAGCAGCAGCAGTAGCAGCAGAGTTTTCTGCACTGGCAGCAGTATTCGAAGCAGCAGCGGCAAGTGCAGCAGTAGAAAAAAGGTGGTGGTTGCAGCGGGAACAGCAGACAGAGTGATGGCGGCAGTGGTGGTGGTGGTGGTGGTTGGGTCGGTGACTGTAGTATTGTTTGTTTCTGTGGTGTTGGCAGTGGAGTCGGAGGTAGTGGTTATGGTGGTGATGATAGCAGCAAAGATATCTGTACTGGCGGTAGTTTTAGCAGTGTTATTGTCAGCGATTATAATGATGTTGTTGTTGTTGTTGCTATTGTTTAGTCCCTGATGAAGCAGACTTATAATTAAAGGCATTCCAGTCACGACCACCCTAATCAGTCCTACCCCACCCGGTATGTCTTTTCCTTATTTATAACCATAAGATGTGATTTACTCTTTTACTCTTTTACTTGTTTCAGTCATTTGACTGTGACCATGCTGGAGCACCGCCTTTTAATCGAGCGAATCGACCCCAGGGCTTATTCTTTGGAAGCCTAGTACTTATTCTATCGGTCTTTTTGCTGAACCGCTAAGTTACGGGGATGTAGACACACCACCATCGGTTGTAGAGCGATGCTGGGGGAACAAACAGGCACAAACATATACACACATATACATACATATATACGACAGGCTTCTTTCAGTTTCCGTCTACCAAATCCACTCACAAGGCTTTGGTCGGCCCGAGGCTATAGTAGAAGACACTTTCCCAAGGTGCCACGTAGTGGGAATGAACCTGGAACCATGTGGTTGGTAAGCAAGCTACTTACCACACAGCCACTCCTGTGCCTAGGAGGAAGTTTTGTCAGTTAATTCTAGCAGTTAATTCTAGCAGGTCAAGCATCATGCAGACTTTGTTGTTTGTTTGAGCTTTGTGATGACAACGGTGGAAGTGGCAGTGATGGTGGCGATGGTGGTGGTGGCGATGGTGGTGGTGGCGATGGTGGTGGTGGTGGTGGTGGTGGTGGTGGTGGTGGTAGCAGTGATGTAGTTGTAGTCTCGGCAGTCGTTGTGATGTTGGCGGCAGTGCAGGGGTGAAGCAGGTAGCTGACAGCAGCTCTCTGTTGTAGAGTCTAATGCTTTTGCAGTTCAGCTTGTGCCATGCTAAGACACAATAGAAAATACCTGCTGCAAATATTCAGTCAGTCGGTCTCTTGATATTTCCGAAACACGAGGTGAGGAGCGAGTGCAAAAGAGAG